>NC_137256.1:17354504-17408154 GCF_965637545.1 Phallusia mammillata | reverse complement strand
TTCATGCCCAATGGTCCCGCATCTCCCCTATATGCAATTTTGTTTTAGATACCATCGCATCGTGAAAACAACAGCGCGGATAAAGCAAGCAGCAAGATAGAAGTGTTCATGTTTACTAAAATGCAATGCTTGCATGTGATGGCAACACTGAGGGCTGGTCTTTTATATTTAAAGCTACTTTTAAAAGGCTGTATGGCTAAAGAGACCTATAATCACCATCACTTACCATATTTTAAATGACATAAATATCTGAAATCAACATACTGCTTAAACTTCCAAAATGCTTACAGTAATCAGCAGTATAATCTTACACTGCAAAAAAATTAGCTAGCTATGAAGCCAAAAAATAAAAAGGCTGAATTCAAGCCAAAAATGGTTTGGAATGGCCCATTTTAAAAATCTTTTTAAACATGGCTTATATCAATCCAGTATCGGCTTGTAATGAGTTATGTTTCCACTTTCACACTGAAAGTTTGTTGGCTGAAAAATGGTTTCGGCTCATTTCCAGTCAAAAGATAAGGGAAAAATGAGTCAGTACAGTTTCCTTATGGCTGAATAGTGAGCCATTATTGTTTGCAGTGTACTATCAATTCTGTAATGAGTTGACATCTTTTGTTGTTAACAACCTTTGGATTATACAAATACCCAGTTCAAATGCTGTGTTATTTTCTTGTAACCAAGTGTTTGTGGGTGCTATTTTTTGCATTTAGTTTTTTTAATACCATATAGGCCCATGTGTCAGTTGATTTGTTGACCTCTCCAATCTGTCCTAAAATTGTTTTTGGCAAGTACAGAACAATAATTGCCTTTGCACCAAAAAGCACTCATTTAAGTTATGGTGGGGCAAAACACATGTATCATATCCTGAGGTTCTGTAAAAGATATTTAAAATGTGTAAACGAAAGCTTTCGTGGTCAATAGTTGGAAATAACAAAATGAAATACCATCATTCTATTTTAGATTTTGGTATAGTTTAATTGTATAAACATGTTGGAAACCTCACATTAATATCCTTGTCAAAAACTAGTGTTGTTTATATTGGTGTCAAAACTACTAGTTGCCTTGATCTTGTTGTCATTAAAAAAATTTAGGCATGAAAAACTTTTTGTTCACTACCAATTTACCCAGTACACCAAATTTTTCATTTTCTGCAGTGTATCCGTAAAAGTGTTCTGTATAAGCCTCTCGAATTGCACTGCCTTCGTAAGTCTTGTGGTCGTATATGTGTAATTAATAAACTGGAAAATGGCAAGCATAGTGATGACTTTCAAAAAGGCAGGCATAGTGTTTAACCATAAGCAAGCAGTCAATGTTAATTTGTTGTCTTTTCTTTCCACAAATATCTAAAACCATTTAATTTTTATTAATCAAACATTAATCACATTTTATCACCAATATGAAACAAGTTGCACATATTAGTTTCACAAGTTAACTGATCTTTAAAATGTAACAATACTTTTCATAATCTTTTGAGACAATACATACAGATTAAAACATTTTTGGAATGCACTGTGTCAATCTGACACACTGGAATGCACTGTGTCAATCTGAAATAACTTTTTTTGACCCCAATTATACATTACACATAAATTTTGAAATGCTTGTGTCAGGTCAGCCAGACTTCTTCTGTAGTCTATCCTTAGCGAAGTTTGATAGTTTTGGCAATGTAGAAGTTCTTTTTTTCAGAAATGATACATAAATATATACAATCTCTTGTGAAGATTATTCTATTGAGATATGATATGTTCATGATCAAATTAATAATGACACAAACATAGTCGAAAATGCTGAGGCTTAAGCATACTTCCATGCGGCAACAATAAATGTCCTACAATGATACAGCACTCAATCCTGAAATAGTGTGCTTTGGATAAGAGTGGTTGTTGGCAACTGCACTTCTTTATCTGCGACAAGCAACTTGGTCCTATTTGATTGCATTTGTTAAGTTGCCTCGGTGTTAAGTTTGACTTAAACATGAGTGTTGACTGTTGACTGTTGAATTAAATTGCACTGGTTTTATTTTGGAATTTTTTAGGACTAGAAAATGTTTGATACACATTTATTGGAAATTAAATCGGTATAAATTAGGGCTCAAATAATTAATTTCATTGACATAGCTGTCCCCAATTTGGCTTGATACACGGTCAAAATTTGGACCAACCCCCAGTCGTCAGATTGGTTGACCAAACCAATTTTTTGACAAAAATTTAAGGTCAAATTTGGATAAATTTTTGCTGGTACAAAGACAACTTGGAATTCCAGCTTGTATCAGAGATTTCACATCTGCAGAAAAACTGTCCACTCTATCCAAGCCAATTTGACTATTCTTCTGCTGAAGTTTTTTCCTCCAAAAAACATTTCGGTTCTTTCTTTTGTTACAACCAATCCAGCAAGTGCTTCTACGAAATGTTGTGCTTCTATTTTTTGAGTTTTAGCTGCAACTTTAAAGGTCTATGGTTTTGCCTACACAACAACTAAAGTTCAGTTTTGTTTAATATAATTACCATTACTATTAAAACTACACGCATAGTACGCTTACACTGGCATTACTATAAACAATGCTATTACCATTAAAACTACATAGATATGCTTAAACTGGCATAACTCTAAGCAATGCTAATGAAAACAAGCTACACCTGCGAAACGGAACTTGAAATTTAAAATAAGTTGATTGCATGGTTGTCACGCATCGTGTCCTGTGATTGGTCAAAGGCAAAGTGTTCTCTGATTGGTTTGGACTGACGAAGCTGCGGCGAAAACGATACCTGTGATTGGGTAAAAAAGCCCCATATGCGAAATAGATTACATTTTGGAAATATGCGTACGGTAAACGACACGAGACACGACTGCATCTTGACCGCAACACCTGAAAAGTTCTGACGTACCACGTACCACAGTTTAAGAACCACTGAGTTAGAGCAAGTAGCCTACTTTACCAAATGTGACGTAACAATTCCCTTTGTCTAGTAAACAATTATTTTGTTGCGAAAGCCAGTGTTGCGCTGAACCTTTGGTGCTTGGCTAATGAATCCAGTTCCATCTTGGTTTATGCCCAGTTTTGGGTAGTGGCACCGACAAGATGTGGTAAGGTATGGCTTTCAACCTCAGAGACCAACAAACTAAAGTGCTGTAACCCGGATGTACTATAGCAGGGGTCGGCAACCTTTTCGGCGACGCGTGCCAATTTACTTGTTATTTCCATGTGTTAATGACCTCGCGTGCCAACGTTTTTCTAAATAATAGTGGTTCGTGCCAGCAGATATCAATAATAAAAGGGAAAGCAGCGTGTTTTGTGCATGTAAGGCTGAATTTTACGACTGTGACATGATAAAACTATAAACAAGTAGTGTAACATGTTAAATTGTTGCTTAAACATAAACACGCAAATCGGTTGGCGTGCCATGAAAAACCACCTCGCGTGCCAACCTTGGCACGCGTGCCAGGGGTTGCCGACCCCTGTACTATAGCCTGTACGAATGATATCTTTTCACCAGCTACACTGATGATAGATCGAAGCAGTGTACACTGTCTGCAGCTAACTTTTGTAAAGATTATTGTATTGTGAATTAAAAAGATTTTAGCTTACTAAGGTTTAAAATAACTTGTTTACCGAGAACAACAACATATTATTCAGCACACAATCACGAAAAGTGTGATCTAGAATCAAATAAAATGATGTTTACCACCAATTGTTTTTCAACTAGTATAAAAACAAGACAAATTATCCAAAACTAAAAAAACTTGTGTCAAACTGCTAATTGATTTTGTGGTTTAATGTGGTTGCTCTTTGTTTGTTATAGGCTGCATAAACGGCCATTGGAGGGCAAGCACACTAAATGGAAAAATTGCCTTGGTATTGCCCTTCCTTAAATAATTGCACACCTACTGGTTAAAACTTATCAATCCCTGTTATCGAAATAACAATGACATGCTCTGTTTAAAATTGCTGATGTATTGTTTACCAGGATTAATATTTTGTCATTAACTTTTAAAAGCATTTACTTGTCATTCGCACAACACTTAGTCACTGTTACAGCGAGAAATGACTTGTATGTGCTTTCTTTCCCTGTTTCTAGTTCGATGTCAGTAACCTGACTTCATTGACTATGACGTAACAAAGCGTCTGCCAGGATTGGTTAGAAATCTCCAGACGTAACAATGCGTGTGATGTCATTAGTGTCGCAATCTTGTCCTGGCCACGTTTTACAGTTTCTTTCTGTGCTGTGAGCAGGCTTTTTAGTAGTTGCAGTTGTGGTGGATCTAATGTAGTTTTTTGTAGATATTTATGTGCTAACAATATAGTGTATTTGTGCAGCTATAAAAACATGAAAGTAAGAGTAATTAAATTGCTGAAACGTCTTAGTCCATCGAAGTGCCTGTAATTCTGTCCTGGACTCCTAACAAGTTGGTACGTAATTTGAATGTATAAATTGTATAAGTTAAATGTCGTAATACTGTTTGTGTATGATTTAAGAAGTATTGACTTTCTTAACGTGACATATTCTTAAGTGTAAGTTTATCGGCCATATTGAATGTGCGTATTGTTGCCGATTTGTGACACGTTTCTGTTCGTTTAACAGAGAACCAATGCTGTTGTGTAACCAAGAAGAAATTTGTACCATCAGGCAGAGTTGCGTTCAAGACAAATTAGGAAACCCCCTAGTGCCGCGGTCGGTGCAGATCCAGGCTGCACAGATTTTTAAGTAAATTACGGCCGCTACATTAAAGTTCTCAACTTTGGGACACACGACGACCTGAAGTTTGATAGAAGACGTTTCTTGAATATTGCAACATGGTTGTAACGAAGACATCCCTGAAGGCGATAGTGGACAAACTCAATTCTCTCTACCGAGAAGCAGAAGAATTGATGATCGATAAACAGAATGTAAAAGTCCTGAAGGAGAAGCAGAAGCAAGTCTCTTTAACTTTCGAAGAGTACGTCGAAATGCACTTTGATTACGTCAGTGCTTTGAAACGTAATAATGCCAAGTCTAAGGCTAAGGAGGAGCTTAGCAGCTTACGCAAGGGCAAAGAAGAATTCGAAAATCGCATCGAAGAGTGGCTGTCTGGCATTGAAGAGAATCACGACGATAATGTTACTGTGAAGTCAAAGCGAAGCCACAATTCGCATGCGCCAAGGCCAGCTACTGTGCGATCATCGATTGCCAGTTCCCGTTCAAGTACGAAACGCACCGAAGCTGTCGTAAAGAAAGAACTGGCTGTTCTAAAGAAAAATCAGCTCCAGGAAAAACAACGAGCGAAGTTGCAAGTCGAAGAAGCAGAACGTCGCAGACGTGCCGAATTGGAAGAGACAGAACGTCGCAGGCGTGAAGAGCTGGAAGATTCAGAACGTCGCAGGCGTGAGGAGTTGGACAAATTTGAGCTTTTGGAAGCGGACCACGAAGTACAAGCTGCAGCGGTCGAAGCTGATATCTGGGAGCGTCAGTCGTTCAATGGAATGGACGACGTGCTGAATCTGGATGACGTTTCTAAGACATCGGTACCTTGTCGAATCGAGGAACATGTGAAGGAAACGCCGAAATCACCGTTGCGGCAAGAATTGAAATCGAAGACTGCTTTGGAAACGCCAGCTACGGAAGAACCGTTACCGATCGAAAGTGCATTAGATGTGTCTAATGGTGACGCACCGAATATGTTTAGTGGTGAGCACAAACCACAGGTCAGTGATTTAATGCACGTTGCTTCACTATTGAAAGATGGCCTCGATTTGCCCAAGCCCGAGTTGCTGCATTTTGATGGCAACCCGTTACATTACACGCGTTTTATGACAACGTTTGATGAATGCATTGCTAGCCGTGTGCAGAGTGACAAGTCCAAACTAAACTATCTTATTCAGTATTGTTCTGGTGAAGCCGAAAAAATGATATTGTTTTGTTCGTGTATGGACGACGATGGCTACCGCAAGACTCTGAAAGTTTTGCATGACCATTATGGTCGTCCGTTTATTATAGCCAGGTCCTATGTTCAACGTCTGACCCAGGGTCCGTATTTGAAAGCCGATGACAGCGAAGGGCTGCAAGAGCTTGCACGTCACTTGGATGAATGTCATGTCACTTTGTCTCATTTGGGTTATTTTGCTGATATAAATAACTTTGAACATCTCCTAAGTATTGCTAGACGTTTGCCACTAAACATGCAACACAGGTGGAAACGACATGCTGGCGAGATCGAGCTGCGTGGAAGCGAACCGCAGTTTTCTCATTTAGTCGAGTTCGTGCAGAATGAAGCGCTGATTGCTAACACTCTGTTTGGAAGAATGATGACGTCTAAGAAGGACAGCGGACCACCGAAACCGACCAAGCCCGCGCCAAGGATGTTCAGAGCCTCGTCACATGCTGCTTCCGTGTCAACAGGTTACGACGGAAGGCAAGCATCTACAAGCAAGCCGTCAGGTGACGAGTGTCCAATTTGTAATGTGCCTCACGCTTTAGCGCAATGTAAAGTGTTCAAAGGAAAGCAGTTCGGAGAACGGCTGCGGATAGTGCGGAGAGCTAGGCTCTGTGACAACTGTTTTGCTAAAGGTCACATTGCTAGGAATTGTACATTGCAGAGTTCTTGTTCACTAGAAGGATGTCGGCGTAGACATCACATGCTATTACCTCATGATTTACCTGAAACAGAGTCGGACAACCTTTCACAGCGAAGAGAGCGAAGACCAGGTCCAGCAAGGAGTGGAAGTCCATCAAAGACCGTGGTGACCTCAACTTCGTGTGCGGCCAAGTCGTCCGTACCTCAGGTTGGCCAGAACGTGTATATGAATATTGTCCCAGTAAGGGTCAGTGGCAAAAACGGAAAGGAGGTTGAAACGTACGCCTTTCTGGATTCCGGTTCAAACTCGACGATGGGCTCGAGACGACTGCTAGATATGCTTAACCTGACAGGTGACAAGATTGAATTTACGCTTTCAACAATTAATGGGACAACACAGAACAACAACGGTTCTGTCGTTAGTCTATCTGCGAGGCCGCTAGATGGCGCAGGAGTTGTTGACCTGCCATATGTGATTATGGTAGATAATTTACCTGTTGTTCCGAATAGGTGCGATAAAAAATGGTCGCATCTTCGTGACGTTAAATTCACGACGCCATTAAATGATGAAGTTCTACATCACCCGGTTCTGCACCCGCAGAAGCCAGCGAAAGTCAGAGTAGTGTTTGACTGTGCGGCAAAATTTCGGGACACGTCCTTGAATAAGCAGCTGTTGCAAGGTCCTGATCTAATGAATAGCCTGGTTGGCGTTCTTTTACGGTTCCGGCAAGAGGCTATTGCCATTGTTGCAGACGTCGAGGCAATGTTCCACCAAGTCCGAGTGGATTCTAGGGATATTGACTGTCTGAGATTCGTCTGGTGGCCGGACGGAGACATGTCGAGGGAGCCAGTAGATTTCCAAATGCTGGTCCATTTGTTTGGAGCCACGTCGTCGCCGTGTTGTGCAAGTTTTAGTTTGCGGCGTACCGCAGACGACAATTGTCATGCATTTTCAGAAGAGACCGTTGCTACAGTGAGAATTTTTATGTGGACGACTGTTTAAAGTCTGTCGCTACTTTACAAGAAGCCAAGCAGTTGGTGCAGGAGATCCGCGCGCTTTTGCAGCGTGGAGGTTTTCACTTAAGAAAGTGGTTGAGCAACGACGAAAGAGTCTTAGATGATGTACCTAAGAACGACTCAGCGAAGTCTTCATTTTCTTTAAAAGATGACACCGGTCAAGTGGAACGTGTTCTTGGGGTGAGCTGGAATTATCGTACCGATACGTTTCAATTTGATGTCAAGATAAAGGAAAAGCCGATTACCAGACGAGGCATATTGTCTGTAGTGAGTTCTCTTTTTGATCCTTTGGGGTTTGTTGCTCCAGTTGTCTTGCAGGCGCGAATGTTGCTGCAAGAGTTGTGCAGACAGGGTGTTGGATGGGACGAGGAAGTACCAGAAGATATTGCCACAGCGTGGCGCCATTGGATTTCCGAGTTGCCGGAACTTTCCTCTGTTCAAATACCCAGATGTTTGAAGGCAAGCCGATTGGGAAGAATCAAGGTATGCGAGTTGCACCATTTTGCCGATGCATCGTCGCATGGTTACGGTACCGTGTCATACCTGAGGACGGAAGATGTAAATAGACGTGTGTGTTGTACCTTTTTGTTGGCAAAAGCTAGACTAGCCCCACTGAAAGTCGTTTCTATTCCGCGACTTGAGCTGACAGCAGCTACACTTGCTGTAAAAATGGACCAGGTTCTCAGAAAGGAGTTGGACCTGAAGATTGAAAAATCAACTTTCTGGACAGATTCTACGTCTGTACTGCGATGCATCAACAACACGACCAAGCGTTTTCCTGTCTTTGTGGCAAATCGGCTGACGAAGATAGATGAAGGGTCTGATGCTTCACAGTGGAAACATGTACCAACAGCGCTCAATCCGGCTGACGACGCGTCGCGGGGTTTGAGAGTTGCTGCGTTGGTAAAATGCGAGAGATGGTTTGCTGGACCACCGTTTTTGTGCAAGTCGGAGGATCAATGGCCTACAAGTCCTTTGATTCCAGACGTTCTACCCGAGGAGTTTGTGCTTAAAGAGCGAAAAGAAGTCGCAGTTCATCTTGTTTCTCCGAAATCCGACTGCATAAATCAGTTGATCAATCGATACTCGTCATGGAAAAGACTGAAGAAGGCTATGGCATGGCTGCTACGGTTTGTCGAGTTTATTCGAACGAAAAAGAAGTTGCAAGTTAACGATCCGTTAAGCGTTGCGGAACTGCAAAAGGCAGAGCTTGCAGTGATCAAATACGTTCAGCAGCAGGAGTTTACTGAAGAAATTCGTGCACTTTCACAGCGCGAGCATACGTATGCTGTGAGCAAGCGTGTATCAAGGAAATCTGGAAGGTCTTTGCAGAGGCTGAATCCTATTTTGGTTGATGGTGTTTTACGTGTTGGAGGTCGCTTGCATCGTGCACCGGTGGCATATGACTTAAAGCATCCGGTGATTCTGCCCAACAAACACCACGTGACAGATCTGATAATCGAGGATCATCACAATACCGTTCAGCATTCTGGCATGGGTCTTACATGGACATCGCTACGACAGAAGTACTGGGTTGTTCGTGGTGGAGTTGCAGTAAGGCGTGTGTTGGGACAATGTATATTTTGTCGTCGACGCAATGCACCCATCGGCCAACAGATGATGGCAAACTTACCACGTGAGCGAATAACGCCAGGAGAGCCTCCATTCACGTACGTTGGAGTGGACTACTTTGGGCCTTTGTTGGTGAAGCAAGGGAGGAGCGAGGTTAAGCGCTACGGATGTATATTTACGTGTCTGACAGTTCGTGCTGTGCACATTGAAATTGCGCACTCGTTGTCAACGGATTCTTTTATTGACGCCCTTCGGAGGTTCATTGGTCGCCGAGGAAAACCGAAGAAGATCTTCAGCGACAACGGGACCAACTTTATTGGAGCTAATCGCGTTTTGCGCGACTCGTTGAAGGCTTGGAATCAAGCGCAGATTTATGATTGTCTCAGGCAGCGTGACATTGAATGGGCTTTCAATCCGCCTACTGCAAGTCACATGGGTGGAGTTTGGGAGCGGCTCATTCGGTCTGTGCGGAAAATACTGAGTGCCCTCATGTCTGAACAAACGCCAAATGATGAAACTCTCATCACCTTTATGGTTGAAGTGGAAGCGATACTTAACTCTCGACCACTCACTCCAGTTACTATGGATACGGAAAGTGACGAACCTCTTACGCCAAATCATCTGGTGTTGCTGGGGCATTCTCATACACTACCGCCAGGGGTTTTCGATAAGAAGGACAACTACGTTAGACGTCGTTGGCGCCAGGTGCAATACCTGGCCAATCAATTCTGGTCTAGATGGGTCAACGAGTACCTGCCGACTTTACAAGTTCGGCAAAAAGGGACTGTTCCAGAGCGCAATCTAGCGCATGATGATCTAGTTCTTCTCGCGGACAACTCCGTCCCGCGAGGCAGATGGCTGACGGGGAGAGTCGTGGATACCTACCCTGCAGAGGATGGATCGGTACGCACCGTACTGGTCAAAACCAAAAATTGGACTTTAAAAAGGCCAATTGCTAAATTGTGCCTGACTCGCAAGGCGGGCGAAAACTAGCGTCGCGTTGTTTTCGATTGTACATAGTGTATGTGTTTTGTTATGTGCTCGCTGTAGAGTTGTGTTTTTATTGGATGCAGTGGCGGCTCGTGCCTAAAATTTCAGGGGGTGCTGCTCCAAATTTTAGCCTTCATTAAACAAATATTGGCAATACATAGAAAAGCCACATTTCTAGTTTTCTAGCCATTGTTTTGTGTAGAAACAAGTAATACAAATGTTAATTAGCAACTCCATTGTGACGTAATTTTTGTTACGCAATAATGTACACGAGTGTAAACAGTAGACGGCATCATTAGGGAATTTTGTTTACTTGCACAGCGACGGACCGAACTCAATAACATGCAGTAATAATGTGGCACAAAAACACACGTGACACAGACTCGAAACGAAGCGGGTGTAAATACGGTAAAACACAACAACAATACGTACAAACAAGTTAGTAATAAATGAGTCGAAAAAGGTCGAAGTATTTCAGTTGGACAACATCTAAGAAAAACTGGTTGCAACAATGATCACTAACTAACACACTTGCTATTCAGTCATTAATATGGCCATGTTTCATTTTAGTAACTTATTGTCACAGTCAGCGTTTTTAACATATTCTATATCACTTCACAGATTATTGCCACACAAAAAACGAGCCATAAAGCTTTTTATTGGTATCATAACTGGTAAATTTAACAACCAGGTTACATTTGTGTCAGAACTTGTTTATTTAAACATCTTTTCTTAATTTTTGTGTACAGACCATTAATTGTTTTTAACTTTCTTAATTGCTATACTTGGTGGTAAATAGCTTATAATTCCCTGTTTTGAAGTGCAAAACTCTGCAAGCTTTAAAATGTCCATTTAAATGTTCATGTCCATTTATATCAATACACAAGATTGCACACGGTGGCAAATGCTGTCCACATGGTGTTTTAAGAAACCAAAACTTGCAATTGTCTTCACTAAGGTGTTTCAAAATTCATGTTGCTTCTGCAATTGTTTGTTCTGCATTTAATATTGCCTGAATTTCAGTGAGGCATTTAACTCCACAGTCACAAAAGCTGTTTTATCTTTGTTAGCATTCAAAACTAAAACTGAGTTTTTCTTGTTGTTGCTTATTTCTGCATGACATATTTGGAATAGCAGATGTTTTATCCCATTTTTTCTTAAGCTTTTTATTCAGGTTTTTATTATAACGGTTAATCGTGACTTTTCAGGGTGTTAGATGACCTTTTTTTTCTTTTTCAAGGTGTGAGATACACTTTCTAAGTCAATGATAACTGCAAAAACTGAAGCCCACTTACAGTCATCTTAAAAAGTCACGACTAACCGTCAAAAATAATCATGTAACTGTACTCACTGTCGAACTTAAAAATACAGTACACGGGTTTGGCTTTGGAGCACAGCAAACCCGGAACAGACAACACAACTACAGGCCAGTTCACACGCTACGTGGTTGGTGGAGCTGCGCGAGCCGCAGCACCCTGTTGCCTATTTCGCCCAGCATGTAGCTTTTCCATGTGCGCATGCGCACAAGTGCAAAACGTCACGATTCGTCATGAAACTGGAGCTGCAGTTCCACCATAGATAACATATTAATGGCATATTTTTTTTCAAAAAAATGAAAAAAATGCCGATCAAGGCGGAAATTATACTTATAAAAATTATACCTAAGAATAAAAAATAAGTATAATGAAAGTTATCTGTATTATTGTGGTAGGACCATTAAGTAAAAATATCTAGGGGGTGCTGCAGCTCCGCAGCACCCAAGCACGAGCCGCCCCTGATTGGATGTGACGAACAGATTCGCACATCGGGGCCGGGAATGTTACAGCGAGAAATGACTTGTATGTGCTTTCTTTCCCTGATTCTAGTTCGATGTCAATAACCTGACTTCATTGACTATGACGTAACAAAGCGTCTGCCAGGATTGGTTAGAAATCTCCAGACGTAACAATGCGTGTGATGTCATTAGTGTCGCAATCTTGTCCTGGCCACGTTTTACAGTTTCTTTCTGTGCTGTGAGCAGGCTTTTTAGTAGTTGCAGTTGTGGTGGATCTAATGTAGTTTTTTGTAGATATTTATGTGCTAACAATATAGTGTATTTGTGCAGCTATAAAAACATGAAAGTAAGAGTAATTAAATTACTGAAACGTCTTAGTCCATCAAAGTGCCTGTAATTCTGTCCTGGACTCCTAACAAGTTGGTACGTAATTTGAATGTGTAAATTGTATAAGTTAAATGTCGTAATACTGTTTGTGTATGATTTAAGAAGTATTGACTTTCTTAACGTGACATATTCCTAAGTGTAAGTTTATCGGCCATATTGAATGTGCGTATTGTTGCCGATTTGTGACACGTTTCTGTTCGTTTAACAGAGAACCAATGCTGTTGTGCAACCAAGAAGAAATTTGTACCATCAGGCAGAGTTGCGTTCAAGACAAATTAGGAAACCCCCTAGTGCGGCGGTCGGTGCAGATCCAGGCTGCACAGACTTTTAAGTAAATTACGGCCGCTACAGTCACTTAAAAAGTCTTTTCATTTTAAACCGATTTTATAATAATAAAACAATTGGTAGAAAACTGGGCTAAAATTTAACGGGTTCTTGAGTCAATAAAGTTGAATCTGCGAATCCATGAGCTTTAAAGGCGCCCCGCGGGTTTGAAAGACAGCTGAAGCAACGAAATGCTCTGACAAGACTTGGCTTAAATTAAGTAACCATTGTTTGTTCATACCAGTATAATTATGTCTAATTCCCGAAACGTATGAGCTTGCCAAAATTGAGCCTAATGCCTATATACCAGTGGTACTCAAAGTATGGGTCGCGACCCAAACATGGGTCGCGCAGGGTCAAAAAATGGGTCGCGCTGTGCATGGTTATTCAATTCTGACCAAACGAACTACATCAAGTAAACACAAACGAATTTACTTAATGCAGTAGTAAAGTCAACCTCCTTCGACCACGTTGTACAGTAAAACGAACCAGTCAGTACCACCATAGATAACTTAATTCACTAGATGGGCAACTCGGCGAAATCGCTCAGACAGGTCACGCTTGAATGAACCAGTACACATTGGCTTATTTACAATGGCGGGCAATGGGTGAAGAGTGAAGATATTGGCAAAAAATCGCAATTTATTGCATTAAACGTCAAATAACTTTGGAATTGAAGTGATAATAAACTTGCAGGTTACGTAAGTGTCATGTATCTCGTGTATTTTATTCGTTTTTAGAAGTTTATTGTGTGTTTTTGAAAGGATCACTAACCGTTTTTGTTTGATTGATTTTGTATGTTAAATATACCATGGACAAGACTAAATTCTCGTATTTGTGATTTAGTTGTATTTCTGTGTAATAGCTAGGTTAGCCACATCGTGCCAGCCAATGGCAAAAAATCTTTGTTTAAAATTTGCAATCCTGAATTTCAAAGCAACTCTGATATGACGAAACATTACAGCAATTTACAAAAATGTGTGCTCTCATTGCTCGACCCAACTTAGAGAGACATAATACATGCTTCATAAAGAAACGTAATATTAATTTCCTTTTAACCCACTTCTGTTGTCAAAATCAAACAGTAATTCTTTTAGAGCATTCATATGTGAAGATCACTTTGAAAAAACGATCTGCTGATTATTGGTTGCAGAAAAAAGTTAAAAATTGGTGCTTTGCCATCCAAAAAAATTCCTAAACAGCAGTACAGGACAAAATTGGTAACATTGCCCATGAACATATAAATGTTTATTACAGCTAAAATCATTTGTTGTGGCCAAGACAAGCAGAAAAGCACCATTTGACAGAAAGGTTCTTTCATAAGTTAAACACCACAGCGTTAAAAGTGTTGAGAAAGCTTTTAAACAATTAGGTCCTCAGCTGAAAGTTAGTACACACTTCTTAAGTTAACAATTCAATTTAAACAACAATTTGTACAACATTTAGAAAAGTGGTCATTTTATAGAAAAGGCAAATACCTTTTGGTAGAACAATATAAAAATAAAATTGTTAAAGCATACATAAGGTACAGTTATGTTTATTATGAATTAATCTGGGTTTCTGTATGTTAAAATTTTTGTGGCAGACTTTGCTTCTCAAGCAATGTTGAGGTTGAATGGGCTCCATTTTATGGATGGTGAGTTAAACCACTATCCTTGGGTATTACTCCATTGAGGAAATCAACTTTAAATGCATTTTTAAGTATAACACCTGCTTTCAAAACAAGATAGTTTTTACCATTAGGCTTTTATTGTTTTTTGTGCAACATGACAGGGGAGTTGGATAACTTTGAACTTTGTACGGGAGTAAGCAGGAAAAAACAAGAATATTAACAAACATGTCATACAAGCATGGAACGCCCCGACAGGCACAGCCATAATGCGCTCACCTCACTGCAATGTAGCCAGTAGATATGGCAACACATTTAAAACTAGATCACCTAATATTCAAACACAGTAACAGAAAAAGGGCCGGTAATGTGTAAAATGTGTGCAAAGTATGGCAAAAAATGGAACGCAACAGAGTGCAGCAAATGAAATCCAGTGCAACTAGTGAAGAAGAATTGGTAACAGTGGATGACCGAATTCATTAGGATATCTTGGCATGCAGATTCAAATGTTTCTCATTTAATTTTGGAACAGTAATGTGTCATTTCCCATCTGCAGGATTTGGTTGAAAGTCAAAAACACTCACTAATGAGTGGCAAGCCTCATTTTTTAAAAATGCAAGGTAAAAATGCTTCAAAGACCATTAATCGGAGACGGTACCACCCTGATGTGGTTCATTGGGCAATTGAGCTTTTTGCTAGAGCTTCAGCAGCATATAATCATCTCAGAACCAGTGGTGTTCCTATATTGCCATCATCACGTACTTTACAGTAGTACAGGTATAAGTTGCAATTGTACACATAATTTTTTGAACTGACATATCATCACACAATCCTTAAAAACACTGTATGGTAGATTGTTAAAAATATTGGCTCTGGTGCATGTGGTATCAACCAATTGGCAGTCAATGCTCTGTGGATGCAAAGTTAGTTAACAGCAGCAATTTATGCACTTTTTCATGTTTTTTTAATTTATTATTCTCATGTAGTCAAGAAAATTGGTATTCTAGGAAGGCCACTTAGTTGGATTTATTGACTACGGGGCCAGAAATGCAGACACCATAATGGCAACCCATGTATGTAGCAATGTGGTACACATACTGCAAATTGTCCAATTCAGCGAATTCAAAGTCCAAACTTGCTACATAAATAAGGTTAATAGCCATTTTTTTATGATATTATTAAGAAAATTCCAAAAACTAAAACATTTTTATCAAATAAACGTCGCAGCTCAAAAAACTATCGACAAGAGGGCAAAATATGTGTATGTTCTTACCAATGCACACGAAATGTGTACTTGTTCATTCAAGCGTGCAACGTCTGAAGGAAGGCAAAACCAATATATTCGCGTTCGTGGTAATTAAATTAGATTTGTTAAAATAAAAATGTTTAAAAAATACATCAACCAAACATAACTACACATTAAAAGTTACATCTTGTTCTATGTAGTAATTCACCCGAGAGATTTTTTTTAATATTTGACCTGCAGACGAGTTGCGCATCTAGTGAATTAAGTTATCTATGGTACCACATACAGACAATAGCCATCCAATTTTACTGTTGCGCACATGGCGATTGTAACGTCATAGCACGGGAAATAATAGGACCAGTTAACCATGCGAGACTGAACTTGGAGATGTAACAGTTAGCGTATAAGGATGAACAAGTATTCGTACAAGGAAAAAACTTTAGAATTGGGATTCAGTTCTATCAATGATCTTGGTGAGCCTGCAGCCATTTTGACAAGGCCTGACTCCAAATCTGTGGTGACGTGGCCTCGAAATTGCAGTCCGTCTCGTTATCGAACTGCACAGTTAAAAGTCGAATCACAGACATTTCACTCAATATAAAATACGAATGAAAAATAAAGCCGTGTATTGAAGATATTTTGAAGGAAAAATATCAGTTTATCAATCACATTAAACAAATAAATCATTTGTTTGTAATCAACCATTGATTCATAGAACTGTGTACTACAACTGGTTGTCTGTGTCTTTTTCTATTTCATGCATATCGAAAAAAATAAATTTTTTGAAGAGTGGGTCGTGAGGTGTTCATAAAACTCAGATTTGGGTCGCGGTCAAAAAAGTTTGAGAACCACTGCTATATACACACAATTTGTGTCTGTAAATGTATGCATATATTGTCTTGTTTTAAACAGAAATAAAGCACTGCTTCGGAAACAAATTGGCTAATAAGGATTAAAAGCGACCCGAACATGAATTCTGCTATAGGTTATGATGCGAAACACGGACCTGGGGCCGGTCTGACCACTGGCGTTATTTTTTTCTGCGATTACTTCCAACGATAATTTGCAAACTTAAAGATACGTAGATCAAGGTTTGTATGGTTCAACATAAGACATTTGTAAGGTTCAACATCAGGCATAGGATAGGTTTAAAATGAGACATTTGTATAAGGTTCAACATGAGGCATAGGAATAGTTTAACATTAGACGTTTGTAAGGTTCAACATGAGACATTGAAGCTTGCTGATTACAATGTGCTTGCGCGTTTCCTGCTTATATCACTGCTTTGTATTGTAGATAGGGTTTAGTCACGCTGGGGTTATACTTATTACTGCGAAAGAGTGCACTATTGGTTAATTGAGCTGTATGTAACAAGAGGATAAGGTTGAAAAACAAAGTTCAGAACAGAACATATTGTAAGAATTTAAACTTTATTCAAAGCAAAAATATATAGCTGTATTGTAATGTTAAGACCAGGATCGTGCTCTTGCAAACCAACATTTCTGATTTTTGGTAACTTAAAGTTTGATAATGGTCGCTAAAAATGATCTGCCAAAAATCCTTTGTAGGTGATGCAACATCACTTTTTTTTGTATAGTCGTAATGCAAGTGTGATTGAAATAAATACTCCGTAATATTTTTTAGACCAGGGGTGTCAAACTCATGGTGGTTCGGGGGCCACGTTGCAGTTTAGAAACTACGCCAACATAACTTAGATAACTTAACGCTTATGTTTAGTACATAACTTAACGCTTATGTTTAGTGAGAGGAACGGTTTTACTATCGTTTCCATTCGTCTCCAGCATCAATCCCCGCGATCCCCAGTAAAATAGCAAACGACCCCTACGGGTGTGGCAACGATTAGATTGAACACCACTGGTTGCAATAATAACTTTCACTTTAAAAGGTTAGACAGATTTGTTATATTCAGATAAAAATCTTACAAAATACTACAATTATTGATGAGTGTTTGAGGGCCGCATGCGGGCCGCGAGTTTGACACCCCCGTTTTAGACCGTATTCGCGTGTGTTGTGACTGATTGATGGTCTTCATTTTTGCATGATAAATTTGCTTTTTTAACAATTGCAATAACAATCGTAAATAGTAATTAAGCCTGAGTTTGGTGGTTACCGGATCAGATTTTGACATTTGCAACGTACTTTAAGGGTAACTTATTCTTTTGGTGCAAATTACCCATCAGTAAAATAGGTTGCCTGTCGACAAAAAATAAATGATTTGTTCGGGAGGAAGAAAAAGTAATTATCTGCTAAAGTAAAAGTAATTAGGCTACATAGGGATTGCAAGCGTAATTTTCATTAATTAAAAAAGCTGTCAAAATCAATGCTGGTATATTTTAAAACGCTGTATTTGATGTTACAATAGGTGATGTTTGTTTGGCTGCACAACTGGACAGCATGATTTTTCTAGATTAAAATTCGAGTTCCGGCTATTTTCACTCCCAAAAGAAAATAAAACAACATGATACAGAATAGGTAAACACACTGCAGAATTGCGCTGCTTTTTTGATTAAAGAAATTAGGATAGTTATTTTAGCGAAACGTTATTATACTTTTAAGGACTGCGCCAGGATATATTAAAACACATAGTATAAGCCTTGCACGACTTTTGTCTGAGGAAATTTGGAACTGTAAGCTATTTGGTGTTTGATTAGTTGTACAGAGTAGATAGTATAGAGCAGGTTCTGTCCAAGAAACAAAAGAGTGGTAAAATGAAGTGGAAACTTAGCAAACATATCTGGGTATTCCTCGTCTTGGTATTTACAAATTTCACTTTCTACGTCAATGGAACAAGTAGGTTAATTATTTTACGAAGGTATTTCGCTTTACCATTTTACGAAAAATTTGCTTCCACACAAGAAAGTCATAAGAATTTAGTTAAAACACAGTCAATTGATAGGAGGATTATTAGTAAAAATATCAGCCTTACTGAAGAATCGCAAAGCTTAACATACACTGACGAGTCTCGGAATAGCAGCAAGTCGATACACTTTAGCAAAACTTGTAAACTTTCCACGCAAATTAGCTATTATTCCAATGCCTGTCAATATTAGTTTTCTGCCCAACGCTGCAATTTATACGTTTATAAAACTTTTTAAACTGTGTGTAAAATTGTAGGCTATTTTAACCCAAAAGTGACAACATGATTTTAAAAAGTTAAAAATTGTAAAAGCCTTTGATTACGCAGCTATCGGTGGGACTGTCAACTTTGGAAGCAGTGACCACAACTATGTTTCTTTTTCCGCAATCTATTCGATCTGCAACAAAAATCCACCAGATGCTCTTTGGTTTTCGGCATACGGTTCATCGAGTGAACGCGATCAATTTAATGTAGCTGTGAATGTGCAAGCAGTATGGGGGTTTCATGCACAACTGGTCAGGATAGACATTAATCAAGGATGGGGACAAAAGCATGTTGTCGTTCAATGGAATGCAAGGTTTGGTAAGTGCGATGGCATGCTTAGGCAACCGATTGTGTCGAATAATTTTAAATTCGGTTTGAATAATTTTATAATTTTAGTGTCGAATAATTTTAAAGATGTTTGCATGTTACTGAAGAACTGGGTGCTGACTGTATCAGACACAAAGGTTTAGATCTCCACGCAAAATTGCAACTCTCCAAAATAATCAAAACATGACATAAATTTTACTGTTGTGTGATGTCTTATCGGATATGTTTGAGTTAAATTTTTAAAGCGCAAGCGAATTTTTGTTCTGCCAACCAGTAGTCGCTTGTGTCATACATTACGGTTTGTTGTATTTTTTGTGATAGATACCATCGAAGATCCTTGTACTCCAGGCGGTTCTTGTCAAAACTACGGCTATGGACAAAGGTGCAACTGCTTCAGTGGATACGAAGGACCAACATGTACAAGTAAGCTATGACTTAAAGCATGTTAGTTTATCTTGGTTATCCACTGCATTTTTCTCAATGAGATTGATTTGTTTGCGATAAGTCCAAACAAATTTCGACCTGGACCTTTTAAGAAATAGTTTTTACTGATTTAATTGATCCTTAACCCTTTGAGGGACACACTTTTTTGTGCACTGCTTTTTTTAATTCAGTCAACAAATCTTAGTTAAAATGGGTCAAAAAAAGTATTCCCCCAAAATTTTTTTGGTAATTTCTTAGTTTGTTTATTTTAGAGCATGGTACATATATGTACCAGCAACCATCTGGGGGAATTTTTTTTTGAAAATTTTTTTTTTCAATTTTGGTGCAAATCCATTATTATAGTAAAAAATGTATTCAAGGATCACTGTAAGTAAACTTTGTTAACTAACAAATACTTGTATTCCATGTATTTGATTAGTAAATACAAAACAACAAACAAAACCTAGTCAACAGCATACAAAAATGCGAGAAAACTTGTAAGTATAGAATAATGGTGCAGGTATTTCAACAATAGTTGTTGTCATTACCAGTGTAGGATTTCAGTTCAGTAAACTTAGCTTCACAAAAATATAGAGATGAAAAGGAAATGCCAGTTTTGTACGAAGAAATCATAGATAGCAAATGGTAACAGGTCACAAAAAAAAATTTGAAAATACAACAAAATCAAGCACAGAAACTTATTTTTTATGATAAAGTTTGAAGGATTTCCTATCCTTTGCACAACAAAGATATGTGTCACACTGGACATACTTGTTGTTGGTCCTGTTCTGAATCTTTTGACATGTGCAAAGCTTACACCTTTGTATATTGTTGATCTTGTCAATTGTATTGACTTTGCTAGATCTTTTCTTGCAAATACTAGAATTGTGGCCCTTGAAATTTGATCACATGTTCATCAACGGAAGAAAATAGGACTGATAGAAATGATGAATTAAAATGCTGTAGTACTGGCCTAATTTTAAAAGCCCTTTCATACATTGGATCATTTCTCGGTTTCATATTTTCATTGTTGTTGAAGTTCAACTTACTACAGATCTCTTCTAATCACTAGGATTTTGCTTTTTTGCTACCGTACAATCAAGCATTGAACTGGCAGCAACAATTTAGAATCTTTTAAGAGAACCTTAACATCTTCTGCATCTAAAGCAAGGTCATCTTCAGTGTCGCTAACATCAGCAAACAAAATTTCCTCCACGATGCTATATGTCAATGGAAAAACTAACTTTTTGTTCCTGTCACTTTTGTTCTGAAATGTCTTAAAATACAAAAAAAATACTAAAAACCTTAAATGTGCTGTTTTGTAGTTCTAATTGGACTTAAAAAACAAACAACAGCATTTTTCAACAAAACCGAAAACTTTGACTTTTTTTCCCCAAATGGACAGTGGTACATATATGTACCATAACATGTATGTCCAAAATTTTTACATTTTTACTAGGGTTTTATTTTTTAAAACTAGTAATTATTGACAACCAACACATAAACAATAAAAAACGTTATCAGTCACTTGTTTTTATGTTTTTGTATACTTACCAGTAAGTGAAACAACTATGCCCTTGAGAATGACCGAAAACTGACTACTTTAAGGCACAAAAACAGCTGATCTGAAGGTGGCAAGTGCAAAAAAATCATAGAAATATAAACATTAAACCCAAATTGAGAGGTTGTGTGAAAATTATATCGATCGAACAACAAATTAATTTTCTACGATGCTTCAAAGTTGTGGTACATATATGTACCAGTAAACCTCAAAGGGTTAAATGGTGCCAGAAAATATTTAAACTAATAAGAACAAAACTCAAATGAGCAAAATATGATTTCTATAGTTTATTTTATTTTTTATTAGTTTGCGAACATTTAAAAAAATCTTTATTCTATCGAGGACAAAGCCCCAACAAAATGAATTTTCATTATATTCTAAAACAAATATTTAATTCGTACACTCGACAGAACTTTAAAGCAAGACGGTTTGAAAACGAATAATTTGACTGCTTAAGAAATGTTGTTTCTTGTATTTAGACATTGATGATTGTAAACCGGGCCCCTGTCAAAACAGTGGTACATGTACGGACTTACTGAACGATTACAGTTGCAGATGTGTGGCTGGTTTTACAGGAAAAACGTGTTCGATAAGTATGTATATTTGTAGTTATATAAAATATGTATGTATATTGTAGTTATATAAAATATGTATCATCAGATTCTTCACGGTAAAATTGATAAGGGGCAAAAATGAAATAAAATTATAATCGTTTAAAGCAGCGGTTCTTAAACGTTTTTAGTTTTTTGTTATAACGGTCCCTTCGTATTTTTTTCGAGCACTCGCGGTCCAAGCTAAATATATTTAAAAACTAAAAATACCTTGGCGAAAGAAAACTGTCGAATTACCAAATAAAAGTTAATTTATTCCTTTTGAAAGTATTCTCACAACACCATGCAGAATGAATTTAGTTTAGATTTTTTGAGATCACTTTAAAATTGCGTGGTTTCAAGGGCAATTTATTACGTCACAAACAAGACTAAAACAATATAAATATAATGCGCGAACAATCGCCTCTTTTTGTTATTTGAAAATGAAGCAAAATACCACTTCTTGTTACAGAAAGCTCATTTGTCTGACTATTTTTTACTCATACACTTGCAAGATCTGATGTTACATAACGTTGTAGAAATACTTTAAACTCCCCGCGGTCCTTCTGAAATCGCGTGGCAGACCCCAAAGGGACCGCGGACCCCAGTTTGAGAAGCGCTGTTTAAAGGCACATTTCAGTTCTGATTGTGCTCTAATAACTTCTGAGTAAAGTCGTTAAAACATAAAAAGATCCGATATTTTTTGCGGTTACATAAAATCATTGCTAAACTGTCCAATAAAAATTCAGGATACAATTTTATTTGGCAACGATTAAGAGAACCTTGATTGTTTGCAGGATCGTGTAATTCTTAATTTCTTTCAGATATTAATGAGTGCGTACCACAGCCGTGTCAGAACAGTGGCACCTGTACGGATTTGATAAACGACTACAGGTGTACTTGTGAAGCAGGTTACACTGGAAAGAGTTGTCACATAGGTAAGTTGTTAACACCTCAGGAGTCCACTCGAAGACGCCACACTTTGCTTACATTGCAAATCTAAGCATAACACACTGTAAAAACTTAATAAACGTTGACTCTAAACCAGTTTATGTTTTTAGTATCGTCGGGGTAGTTTTTGATGCACGAGATATGAAACAAACATTTGGATCTCTTTTAAGAGATTTATTAACATTTTTGGGCGTATCAAAAGCTCACAAAGACCTGCTAGAAAAGACTGTGATTGCCAGAAAATGTCCATGTCATTGCTTTCTTTTCTGCAGCTTTTAAGGACGAATCTTTGTCATTTCCTATTACATAGTAACTTAGTGCTATTTTACATACAAATGTTATTCAAGTCGATAGTTACTCGACAGAGTAAGGCAGCTGCACGTCAATTCTATTTAATTGTAAGATCTTGATAAAACTTTCACAGATATTGACGAGTGCGCACCATTGCCTTGCAAAAACAATGCAACTTGCACAGATCTGATAAACGACTACAGCTGCACATGCAAACCTGGCTTTACCGATAAAAATTGCAATACAGGTAAATCTAAGATAGTAGTTGACATTTATATTTCAGAGAGAAAAATATTAGTGCATATAAAACACATTCCATCTTTTTGGACATTAGAAGATACATTTTAATTCATATTGTTTTGTAAAGTATTAGGAATTTCTTAATAATCAAGGTTATCTAAAATTTTACTTTAGACATTGATGAGTGTGGACCACAGCCGTGTCAGAACAATGCCACCTGTACAGATTTGATAAACGACTACAAATGTACTTGTGAACCAGGTTACACCGGAAAAAACTGTTCAATAAGTAAGTTTTCTGACTCATTTTGGAAACATTAATGCGGATGACTGTAAGACTATGGTTGACATAAGTTTAAAGCTTAACTGTGAAAGGTATTTCGCTATTGACGCAATAGCCACCATTGGAAGCGTGATTTTTATTGTAGCAATGATCCTTGACAGTCGGTCATGAGTTTTAATGTCATTGAAATGGCTTTTCTAGCACTTGTATTAAATTCCTTGGGACATGGTGATCTGTAGAGTATGTTTGGTGGTTTGTTGGAAGAAGTGTTTGATGCAAAGTGGAATTCTTGGCATGCAAAAACTTTTTTTTTGCATCAGATATTGATGAATGCGCACCCCAGCCGTGTGAAAACAATGCAACTTGCATAGATCTGATAAACGACTACAAATGCATCTGTCAAGCTGGATACACAGATAAAAATTGCAGTACAGGTTTGTACAAAACATATTTTTAGGTGTTTTTTTTTACAGAGGCAAACGATTAAAAATAATTTAGGTCAATTACAAAAATTGTGTTTCAAAACAATAAGAATCAATTTTACCATTTATTTTCTTAAATATTGGGTATTAATTCTCTGCACTGTAGCCTATTGCCCTTGGCCAGTGTTTTGGTTAAAATATAATATGCTAAATTTTAATGCAGATATTGATGAGTGTGGACCACAGCCGTGTCAGAACAGCGTTACATGTACGGATTTGATAAACGACTACAGGTGTACTTGCGAACCAGGTTACACCGGGAAAAACTGTTCAATAAGTAAGTTGTGAAACTCAATCACAAAAAGTTCACGTATTTGAATAATAAGTTAAAAGAATATAGGAGATCAATGTTACTCGTGCCCAACGAACAGCTGTAACAGGAATTAATTGGAAACGCGAAAATAATTGATCGTTAGCATTGGAAATTAACTTGGATGGTATTTGTAATTATTTGGACCGCCAAAGAATAGGGAATTCAATTATGCAGTGACACGTTTTTTCCAAAGCTTTAGGGTGATGAATATGTTGTTTTGCAAAGTTTAATTTGTGTTAAACAGATATTGATGAATGTGCACCGAATCCGTGTGAAAACAACGCAACTTGCACAGATCTTATAAATGACTACAACTGTACGTGCAAACCTGGTTTCACTGATAAAAATTGCAGTGCAGGTAAAAAGGAATTTGAAAATTCATGTTGAACTATTAAATAAGCCGACATAACTGTAAAATGTTTTCTCAAAAAGGTAACGTTTTCCTATTTAATATTTTATTCACAACTAGATAGCGCATAGAGCACATGTCCTAACTATTTTTAATTGATGTTTTTCCCATTTTGAAATACTTGTTCCAATATGTTTCTACATTTTGGTAATTGTTTTGCCATTAGTTTTTTGCTTATCATGTACTGCAAAACACTGGTTTTATGTATCACAGATAAATGTTCCCGAAAGCCGTGTATGAATGGAGCAAGATGCACCGACATTGTTGATGGGCACGTTTGTACTTGTTTACCAGGTTTTACTGACGCCAGTTGTGCAACAGGTATATTAAGATTTCGAAAGTTTCAAAGATTAGTTTTAATGCATTGTTTCAACTAATGTGTGTTTTTTCTGTAGTGAGACATTTCGTAGCTGCTTCTACATAATTGGCAGCTAACGTTTGCACTAAAGTTGGCCGAATTTGTAATGTGTTTAATGGTTTTAAAAATTGCCATATTGTGCTACAGATCGTACATAATGTAATGTGGTCAATTTTCGCAGTGAAAACGAGTTTTAAACAAATATGCCTTTAGATATTAATGAGTGTGCTCCAATTCCGTGTCAGAACAACGCGACCTGCATAGATTTGGTCAACGGTTACAATTGTACCTGCGTTCTGGGTTTCACTGGAAAGAATTGCGCACAAAGTAAGTTTAGCGACTGATGTTTAAAATAAAAAGAAATGCTTTTGGATATGTATGTTATCAAACCATGGAAACAAATGACATGGTTGGTTCATTATGATAGCACAAAATTACGCTATGGTGTTGATGCATATTAATTGCTAAAAAGTCATTAAAAGATGCATGTAATGTATAATGGCAAAACACCATCACATTATTATACGTTGTACCATGTAGGCTAATTAATGTAATTATTATTGCTTTAACGATAATGTTAACAATACAAAGTAATAAGTTTTTCATAGGTGAACCACACAAACTTTTAGCAACCTTTGATTAACCTCGAATAGTAAACATTTGTTATGAATTTCGGAATTGAATTAGCTTATGCTTGTATAAACCATCTGTCTATCATTTGTCATGCATGAAAAGTTATAAACAATAAAAAGTAACGAAAACAGCACGACAAAAATGTGCATGCCATAAGACAACAACCAAACAACTTTATGATTTTTACAAATCGTTTGGAAATTTTAGTTACTTATGTGTGTGGAACGCGGGTCTGCAGTCGTTTTGCGAAATGTTTTTTGACGGAGGGAAACTATTCATGTCACTGCAAAAGCGGTTACGTAGGTGACGGATACACCTGCCAACGTAAGTAAATGTTAATTTCAGTAAAAGTATCTTAATAATAAACCTACTTAGTCATGATTCTGAATAAACTAACGAGCATAAAATTAAATACCTTTAAGTAGAAAAACGTGATATCGTTTCTTCGGAACACTATATACAGATCAGTTTATTATCCTTGATTATAAATATGATTTTGTTTAATTATAAGTTTTTGCACATTACTATTACCATTTCAATCTTAGCATATTGCATCCAACTTTATTAAACTTACGTCTCAAATAAATAGCATCATGACACTTTAGGTCAGGGGTTCTTAAACGTTTTCGCTCGTGCCCCACTTGACACTATTTATTTATTCTCACGCCCCCCTGAAAACGTTAGCACTGAGGATGCTTGTCTTGTTTTTTGACAACCACATACATCGTAGGTGCTACTGTCAAGTTAGTTCCAATCGTTAGAAAAAGCCACTTCAACACTGATAAGTTCCGAAAAAAGCGCGCGCACAGAGCCAAGGTGCCAGTATTCTTGTAAACTACGCATATGTCGCCCAGAAATTGTTGATGCACTAAAAGTCAAGGCAATCTCTTATGCGAAATTAAGAACAAATAGAGAATGTGCAGCCGACTGTATAGTACAGGGGTCACCAAACTACGGCCCGCGATCCCATTTTTTAGGTTTGCCAAAACGTAGTGATAACTTTGTTACTGTCAAAAATTAATCTATACTCCTTACGAAAGTTTACTGCTACGACATGTAAAATTAATATTACCTACTTTCATAGGATTGCAACGCCCAGGATTGATCCAAAGCCAGTTTATTACTTATTTTTTCTTATTTTTTGAAAGACCATATCTTGGCGCCCCTATAAAAATCGCCTCGTGGGCTAAGTTTGAGAAGAGGGCACTAGGGCATTCAAAGCCCGCAGTGGAAAAAAGTTTGGTTAGTACAACTGGACATCCATTTTAGGGCAATGAAGCGTTTACTTTAACCAATAAGTTCGAAATCAGCGCCGACATAATTCCAATGCATTCATTTACAATTGTTTGCAAGTGAAAACTTTGCAGCCAGATTGTGCTGCGCCCCCCAGTTTAAGAACCCTTGCTTTAGGTGATAAAAAAGCGTTTACAAAAATGCTTCATCTTTTCCAGCTTTTTGTCGCAAAACACAGATATTCGTCCAAGCATTGAATCAATCTGTCACTTTTAACAAAACGAATGTTGGAGAAACTGCCAACTCTCAAGAAATCTGCTCAAACGGTACGAAACTGTCAGTATTGAAACCTTGTTTCCCACCCTAACTGTTTTGAACCACGCCAAGGAATATGATTTACCTAAACATGCCAAGAGGTTACAAACATGTCACATGGATTTTTTGTGACAGCATTTTTTCATACACTAATTTCAGAAAAACTTGGTGCCAAGTGTCGGTATTTGTGACATCGCACATGCAACAATAAAGACGCATTACTGACTCAGTATTGGCCAAAATCACAGCAAAATAAACATTCATAGTTGTGGCAAGATAAATCTGAATAAAAATCGTTTTTAATACATTGGTTGAGACGATTATCATTTTTGTTTCAAAATATTCATGACAAAGTTAGTTTAATTAAAACCGTATTCATAATAGATTTATTCTCTAACATACAACTAATCAGTATAGTTACTGTACTGTATATTTGTAATTTCGTATGAAACATTTATAATTTCAGGTAGACCAATGGCATCAGTTGATTGTGTGTACGGAGCCCCAGCAGGATTTGCTGCCATCAAATCGCCCAGTTGTGAAAGGACTATACTATCGACAATAAGTCAGGTTAAAAAGTTTTGTTAAAACGGAACACCATACCTTAATGCTGCCATATGAGTGTGTGTTGTACTCATTTAACGATGCTAAAATAAGTTTTTTTTTTACAACTATACCTATGAATAATCGCTATTGATTAAAAGCCCATGACATTAATGAGCTTATTTATTGTCTGCCTAATGACCGTTCAAACAAACCCATTTCACTTCAGAACATAAAGCGCGTCATTTGACGTAATAAACTATGACTAAATTTAGCCTAATTGCTTTGTCACTAATTGAACTTTGCAGCTGCGAATGATTCAAGCTATTGAAGTTGTAAACGGTTAACCCAATGGATTCAATTTTATTTTTTGAACAAATGCATGACAATTTCTATTATTGTAAACTTGATTTGTTGGCCTAAAAAAACTTTTTTTTTCACATAAAATATGTTTTTAAATTATTGTGGCTTCATATAACACAAAAAAATACGAATGAATGTATTTAACTTTAAGATTGAAGACACAATAACAGCCAAGGAAATTTCCTCAACTATCGCGTTTTTTAAATTGGCCACAAAAATTGTGACAGTACAGGATCACGTATTTGAAGTTATTGATGGTTTGGAAATAATTCTCCAAGTGGTATCAAGACAACAACGCCAAGTAAATTGTTTCAGATATATATTTTTTTACTAATGTTTGAAACAGAAACAACAAGCTGCATTATTTTTCTGTTTAAATGTTAAAAACAAATCGTATTTTTGTAGTTTCTTGACCGTTCTTTTATCATTCTTTTTTTATTTGCTGACTGTTATAATGTGTGTTTTTATCCAAAACTCGCCAACTTTTGCGTTGTCTAAATCTTTTGCTTTTAAACCATATTTAACTTTTTGCAGATAACAACCAACGTGATGTACGATGCTATGTTAGTGGCCGAACAGTTGACAAATGCTTTGACTTCGTCCTCAAACATTAACACGTAAGAAAAGGCACCTTTAAAGTATTTTAATAAAGATGATTAAAAACAATTTTATTTCAGCATAGACACCACCAAAAACAAACGTCAAAAGCAACATTTGCTCGAAGTTTTGCAAAACTTTGCCAATTATGTTGAAATACCACAAGATATAACAAATTTTACCTTAACCACTGAACAAATCACACTCCAGGTATTACTTCAGTAACAAATTTATGATTTGATGCACGTTTATGAAAGCTTTGTTTCGTTGCGAGTACTAACTTTAGTTTACATTGAATCTGTTTTCATTTAAAAATGATTTGCTTTAAATACAAGCACATGCAAAACTTTTGTAATAAATACTATTAATTAATAAACAAAAATTAAATTGCCCTCGATTAGAGCAAATATATTCTATATTTAAGTTTAGAAACAGAATAGAATACAAACACAACAAAATTGTGGTCATTGTGTTACCTAAACGTTATGCTTTGCAGATATTTAAACCAACAACGGCAAGAAGTGGCCGACAACTGCAAAATGTTAGTGAATCAGTTCAAATACAGATATTATAATTAATATAGATAAATATATAAGTGTGTTACTATTTTTTTAAATTAAAATCGAGCATTCTGACTCTTAAGCGTGATCATAGTGACTAAACAACTTTAGGCACCTATGCAAACTCAAAGCATGTAACAAGAAACTGTGTTGTCTTGGTAGAAAAAATACAGCGACATCAGGTTCGCCCCGGCACCAAAATCGCAGCATGCTGCAGAACAACCCGTTCAACTTGTCGTGCCTGGAGAAGTCATTGACCAAGCAGCAACTCAACTGCGCAAAGAGACTCAAATAGCATTTTTTCAATTCAACAACGACGACTTGTTTTCAAGTTTGGACCGAGTCGAAGTTGTAAGATTTGCTCTAACAAACATTTAAACAGATTCGGAAAATTGCTTTTTGTGTATATTCGTTATGTTATAATTCAGTTTAAACCTACTTTACTTCACACTGCACACTGTTATACCTGTGTTGGATTGAGATAAAGATGTCTGACTTTCTATATTTGCTGGCAAAATCAACAAAACAAATTTGTCATCACTCTTTGTTATGATGTGTAATGTTGTTAGCAATTAAATGTGTTTTTGTTGTTTTATAAGGTTTTTAATTTTTTCCAGGTTGTTTCAGCGCAAATTAAAGGTTACGACTCCGCTACTTCGAGCAAAAGCATTAGCTTGGAATTCAGTCATGAAACCGAAATCCAACGAGAAGTACCTGTGGGCAATGGAGTTTTAAAGGTTTGAGAAATTAACAAGTTGCTGAATCAAATTAAACCCAACATTCATGATGTAAAATAGCATTTTCAACCTAGTTATAAATCGCTTTGATCCGTGTTTACCCATAAAGGTGTTATTCTCGTAAATCATCACAAAACAATATAGACAAAAATGTAAACAGTAGGCCTATGTCCAAATAAAAGTTGAAGACCAATGTAATAAATCAAAATCATTTATAACTTAGTTTTATATTTTGGTTAGAATGTGGTGACACGTACGCAATGCAGTGTATGGGATGATCACCAACAGGTATGGGTTCCAAACGGTTGTGAATTGGTCAAGAACAGTTTCCCACCTCAGTGTAAATGCTACAAACTGGCAAACTTTGCCATGTTAGTGGTAAGTTACTAGTAAGCTAAACCTTTTTCTTCTGAACAATCACATTCAAATTTCCCCTTTCTTACACTTCCTCAAATTTTGGTGTGCACATTTAGCATTAGGTTTTAATTATTGAAACAATATCAGTATAATATCTCGATTTTCATTTTTTCATTAAAATTAAGGTTTATAAACAACAATCTAAATAAGTCGGTATTTGTAGCTAATATATGTAGAAACAATTGAATGTTGATAACCCCAAAATGTTTTTCAACAGGACACCAAAATACTTCCATCGGCATTTTCAATGGGAATCACAACATACGTTGGATTGTGTTTGTCGATTATTGGGCTATCAATGACTATTTTTGTATTTCTTTCTGTACCGTAAGTTAAAAACTACTTTGCAAAAAACATGCTTTAGGCCAGTGGTCGGCAACCGCCGGTCCGCGGCTCGGCACCGGTCAGCGAGGGTTTCGTGACCGGGCCGTATAAATTTTTAGGTTAGATGTTATAAAACGTTTGGCCCATGTATCCAGAAGATGATAAACTAATTTAATCGTTTTTATTGCTGAATATTTGTACTCTTTTGAAGACTGGTACGCCATAAAATTTTAGTTTCAAAAACGGTCCGCCGTGCAAAAAAAGGTTGCCGACCTCTGCTTTAGGCCACATACGCCAAGTCAGGCTGTGTTTGTGTGTCTTTTTATTCCCGTAGCAACAACAGGTGGAGAGGTTCTTTCAGGCCACGTCACATTAGACTACATACAGTAGACCTGTTAACGGAAAGTATACCTGAACAGAATAAAAAAACAGCAAACAATAAAAACAAAAACTTTATCTTTATTTTTCTTGCAACGCATCCTATTTTTTGTTCACAGAAAACTTCGTAATCGACAACCTACGATTTTTCTTCTCAACATTTGTATCTGCTTGATGGCAGTGTGCATTATTTTTCTGACTTCTGGTAATCAAGTCGGGAACAGAATACCTTGCTACATGTTAACAGCTTTACTCCACTACTTTCTACTAGCGACGTGGTTTTGGATGACAGCAAATGCTTACACCATGTACAAAGCACTGGTCAAGGTAAGGACTTGCTGGCAAATTGTCTGTGCAAAAACACTGCAAGGAAAAAAAGTAAACTACCAAACTTACACTTAAACTGCCTATTTTTGAGTATTTAAACAAACATTATTTTTACATGGTTAATGCTAATTCTTAAGTTTTACAAAAATTTTCTCACAAAATACTAAAATCAACCTTAAACATTACAACGTCGAGACGTTATAAAGCGCCGATGACACAAATGGTGGATAGATGGTAAACGCGCTGCAGCTACACCGTTGAAAAATATAATATGCACTATATGTTCCTTTCTGTAATAGTTACATACTTCTGCAGGTATTTCAAATTTCAAGCAAATTGTCTGGGCGGAACGCCGCGATTATTTATCTTGTTCCTTTGGCGATAGTTTTGTTGAACATGGGTGTCACCGTTTTCAACACGGACATCAAAACGTACAGGCCAGGTTAGTTTGTTAACGAAACAGATTATATAAACTCAAAATCGTTCAACATCCGCTTCAGGCCTACGGCGTTTGTGACATGTTCATTTATAGAATGCGGAGATATGAAAGGTAACATTAAATTCCTACCAAACCAAACTGACACTAGTGGTCGCTGCAGAATGTTATAGAATAGCTGGTATAGACGTATGGTCGGGGAACCCAATTTCAAAACCGAAATCAATTCCAGCAAAACTTTTGGTGTGTGTAAAGATATGTATTGAAAGCGGAAGACCCACTTTTCAATTGATCTAAAACTCTTTCGTCACATAAAATATTAGTATCTGGGTTTTACAAATTGCAAAAGACTTGTTTTTACATTTTTGCTTTCATGTAAGTCGTTATTCCTGACGCATTGTTTGTTTTGATGCAGATTATGCTCAGTTACCTTTCAAATATGTACAAACTAAAAACTCCTAAAGTTTACCCTCTTTTCTTGTTCCATATTCCAGACAACATACTTTTCGAATCAGTGTACAAATCCCGACACATGTGTTGGCTTCGTCTTTATTCTCTCTACTTTGGGTTTCTTCTGCCTGTTGGCATCATGTTTTTGATCAACATGTATTTCTTTGTTGCTGTTCTTGCAAAAATCACGTGTTGCAAGAAAAAGGTACCGCAAACTATTTTTGTTTGACTTTTCTGCAACAAAAAAATGTTTTTATATTTGCTATTGAATCCCGATTTTAAACAAGGTCTAGTTTTACGTAAAACTAGAAACTTAAAACTTTGACAAAATTATCAACCCAATAATAAACAAAAAGGCATTAGAACTGTGAAAGATTGCGAGCTAAATAGTTAAAAAATTTGCTATTTGGTGATACAATTGTAGAAAAAAATTTAATCCATTAGATCCAGTCTACAGCAAAGGTTCGAGGTCTCGGTAGAAATTTTCAGATTGCAATATCAATGATATGTTTGATGGGTCTAACTTGGATTTTTGGATTTCTAATGTTGGTCGCTGAAGACGAAAGGCATCAAACTGTGATGGCCTGGCTCTTTACCGTGTTTAATTCCACACAGGTAAGATCCAATAAGATCTAACTTACATTCATTCCTGGTGGTTATATCAAATTCGTAGAGTTATTTTCAAATAAACAACAGCACAAAGTTTATGAGGCCTTTTAAGTCCGAATATAAAATCAATTGTCTGTACTTTTTAATTGTAAAATCAGTTGGAAGATATTGACAATCCTGTACAATAAAACAACAAACTGTACAAAACACGAGGATCACACATGACATATAGCAAGAAACCAAACATTAGGGGAAAAAAGTGCAACGTACCAATTATGTTTTCCAAGGTAAATGATCTATATACCAACTTTGTTGTTGTGTAGGGGTTGAGCATCTTTATATTCAACTGTGTCCTAAACAAGGGAGTTCGCGATGCTGGTCGTGACTGGGTTAGTACAAAGACCAGGAAAACACAAGTATCTACAACAGGCACAACAACTAACACTAGAACAACCAATCATTATATTTCTTCTAAGATCTGAGGGATGTGCAACAATACGAGACATTTTTGTATTGGTTTTATTATTTCCAGTATTTTAATTCATTTTGTATTTTTTTAACTTTTGCACATTGAGAACAATTTGTTATGTTTTTTGTAAGTGTTTTTGTATTCAAATTGTACATAACGATTTATTTTCGAGACATTAAATTGTATTTAGCTGGCTTCAAGTTTATTTGATTTATACAATAGTAATTTAGACGATTAACACACAGGTAGTGAGCAGCTGAAACACGCTTATTACTGTCATTCTGTCGTTTTGTTAGCAAAGAAAAACGGAGCAGAAAAACAGTAGAAAGTATAGATGACAACAATTTGCTGGTGTAACGAGCAATGCCACTTAAATTTTTCATTTAAGCTTTGTAACTAGGACAGCAAATTGCGCCACTGGAAAATCGGAGAATCTAATTCTATTAAAGTTTGGCCACCAAATGATGATGTTAGGTAATTTGCTTTGGTAATTTTGATTGTAAAAGTGATTGTCTATCATGGACATTTTTATAAGGTTGCAGTCGCGTTTATCGCCTTGGTTCTTAAAGTTTAGATTCCGATGACAAAATCCTGCACTCAATTTACTGAATAAATCTATTTTTTAAACCAAACTATAAATTAAGTGCGTGGTTTGAATTTAAAAGTTCCATAGACATCTTATTAAAAATCGTAACACTACAAATATACACAAACAAATGCTCGAACATTCAACATTGAATCTTGTAACCAAACAAAATTCTGATTTATCTATTCTTTACTGGAGGAAATATATGAAGAGTAAGCGTGATTGCAATAGGTCCTGTTTCCGTTTTATCGACTTATAAAAAGCTTTTGTAGCTCTATTTGTTTGCTAAGTAAGGATTCTGGTTGCCATTGACAGGCATGAATTATTTGTTTTTGATTCCGGTTTTAGGGGGCTAGCACAGTGTGATAAGGACCATGTGCGATTGAGGAAATCGAAATTATAGTGTGTTAATCACCATAAATTAAATTTTTAATTGGTTTCTTGCAACTATTATCCTACCATCTTGAACACTGGGCAACATACAGAATGCAAAAAAGCACATTTGTGTAACGGCAAAGAATGCTGCAAACAGTTTAATGCTTCACCATCTGGACCATTTTTTGATAAAGTAAGCGCAAATTCATATAGTGCTCAAACGTGCGTTTTGTTTGCCAATCATGTTGATTTAATCAATTCGTAGAATCAAACCGAAAGCTCTACGTGTCAACAATAAATATTTGTTATGGTCAATATGTGGGTTCTATCGGGGAAATATTACTGCTTTGCAGTTTGCTTTTGCTTTCTGACAAAAAAGTACGTTTTTAAATTAAGATTTGGTTTTTAGAGGTTCTGAACTTTTACAGATATCGCAAGTCTTTGCTGAAAAATTAGGTCGTTTTAAAGATTTACATTGCTACAAGAATTATGAATAACATATATTACGCATTGTAAACATGTTAAATTAAAATAACTGGAAAAACTTTAAACGGGTTTTTATACTACATTTCGCAAAAAAAAGTTATGTTCATATATTTGGAAACACGAAGTTAAAAAAATTGCAACGACAGATGTTAACCTAGGGAGCCTTGATAGCTTATTGGGAGTAAACAAATGTGCCATAAAAATCAACCTTTTACAAACAGCAAAGACTCAGGCAAAAATAATATACAGACATTTATAACAGGTTGGTTTTGTTGAGTTTACCAAACAAGCACATCTTTAGCAGTATTTCTTAAAAACTAGTTGGAAAAATCAACGAACATGAAGATATTACTTTTGCTCTTTGTGGCCCATGGAGCAAGCGGTAAGTAAGGTAATTGACAAAACTCATAAATAACAGAATACTCACTTTTCCATATTTCTTGGGCTTCAGAGACAGTAAGAAATGAAATTATATGCGAAGACAAGACTGGCAAAATAGCATGCAATAACCAACAAGTAATTGAAATCATAGACGCAAATTACGGGCGGACCCAGAATGAACCGTAAGTAAAAGTAAAAATAATTTCAAAGAAGGTATATACAGTTTGCCAACTTATATATATTCAATAAAGGCAAAAATGTGAAGCAGCACCCCAGAAGTTTTAGGCACGAGCAGCCACTGATACAGTATAAGCTTTTCTATTCTTTTAAGATTAAAAAAAATGTTTAGCAACACTATAGCATGACCAGTTTATAAGTTTAATGACGAATATAACCCCGTAATAAGAAGTAAAAAGCAACATGCTTTATTGTGCAAAAAATAGCGGATTGAAGTTCGTTGTGAGCTTAATAAGTGACTGAAACAGCTGAAATCAATAACTGTGTTTCAATATGATGAAAACAGTATTAACACAGTCTGTAAAACCGTTTATTTGGAATCACGTTTAAATTGTAAAAAGGCTTTAAAAGTGCTTAATATAACACAAACAAGTTACGTTTGATAATTTTTTCCAGAGATTGTGGAGGACCAATATTAACCTCATGTTGCATTGACGAAACATCTAAAACTAAAATCTGCCAAATGTGTGAAGGTGAGAGAAAGTGTACGCTGTCTGTGTCAAATGAAGATTTTGAGGATCAATGCTATGGAACGAAAAAGTATCTCAACGTTACTTACACCTGCACAGGTAAAAATGTAAAAGGCCAAATTTTCTACTCCGTTTTTTAACAAATCCAACCCCAAATATATATTTGTATGAGATAAAAAGTTTACTCAATGTACACGAGGTGGATATCATACGTGAAGGGTTGTTTTGAATCAAATTTGAAGATCTACACGAACTGGGCACATCTTAAAAATCACTTCTGGAATACCTTAACGGTTAAAATATGTTGAATATATATGCATACATATATATACTGAATCGGAAAGCGATGTAATTGGATAAAATATTTACAACATGCGGGCACATTAGAAAAGCCTAAAATGAATACATTGATCTTCTAGTGTTTGTTTTCAGCATACTTGGGGTAGCAGGTTGTTCCGTTTATACTTTATCGTACTAGGAAAAAAAAACGTTTAGAATTCTTGTATTAAAGTGTTTATTCTGTAGATAACACAGATGTAAATGGTTGCAATCCAATGACAACCAGTACCAATCCCCAAACAACGGCTGAATACATAAGTACCAGAGAAACTACCGAACCTTCCACTATACCTACTACTGAAAGTAATATCACCAGCATTGATATTTCATCATTAGCTTCAACAGCTGTAACGTCACATAAAACAAGTTTTTCAACAACTGCAACGTATGCAATATCAAATGGCAGCGGATCGCCATCGAACTTAGTAAGTTTGCAGCTATTCTTGGCGATTTCAAGTAACTGAGAAAAACATTTATTCATAACTTGGATCAGCCCTAAAGCGTTTATGTTGATTTTCCACGCCTTGTCTTGCTAATGAGATTGCTTAAGAAGTCGGCCTAATTCGGTATGCCTTTAAAATGGCCTGGGGTTCTGTAATTTAGGATCGTGTATAAGGGAAACAGTTGCAGAAACATCGAAATCGAAATTGAAATCGATCTCGATCTTGATTTGCTTTTATATTTCGTGGTAATAATCAAGAGAAATCAAGCAGTTTTAAAATAATTGCTGAAACTTGCGATGTCAATATATAGTTTGCAAAGAGATTTGCATAGGTTTGAAGCTACACCCAGAGTGATCAACCATTATGCTTTTTGAACTGTTGTCAATATAGAAACATGTCCGAATTTTAGGAATTGACTCTTTGGTCTTTATGAAATTGCCCATGTATTTACTTATCATAAATTTTTATTAGATTGTGTACGTTGGAATCAGCGTGGGTGTATTTGTTTTTCTCCTTGTTTTGACATTTTCCCTTGTGTACGCCATCAAAAGGAAACGAAGATCATCTATTTGTAAAGCAGATTCCAAATCAAATATGAAAAAAACTCAAAGCAATTTGAGTTTATCACCAAATCATGGCAACACAAATCAACAAAGCAAAACCTTTTCTTCAAACAAAGAGATGGTGTTGAATCCAATTTACAATATGGACGCTGTTGTTGACAAGGAAGAAGTACCCATTCCCATCTATAATTTGGATGTACTGAAAAGGAGTGACAAGGAGGAAGTATTGAACCCAATTTACAATATGGATACTTAAACTATGGTTAAAAAATGAGGAAATGTTTATTGAATGCAACATACCGTTTATCCCGACCAAAACCACTTGTTAAGATCATTTTTTTTCATAAATCGTTCTCTTGAGCGATCGATTTTTATTTTCTGCAACAAGGATTTTGTGATAAAAACTAGCCTTTATATTTTGGATCAGCTATTTGTTTGTTTAAATGCGACCGTACGTTTGCCAAAATTTCTAAATAATTGAGTCTTCAAATAAAATTAAATCTTTGCCTAATCAAGACAATCAAATACTTTTTTCAATAGCTAAATTTAGCATCTTCCTTTGATTCGATTTTAACATGAACATACTTTGATTATGTCTTTCTTGTTGATTTATATTGCGTTTTGCTATCTATATTTGTATGTGGAACTAGGTTTGGATACAGCTGATTGGTGTATTGCAGGCAAAAGGTCAAGCTTTACATAGGTCACATACGTCTACCTAAACAATAGGCTGTATTATCCTTTTAAATGCCAACATCACAACGAAAACATATTTCGAAGCGCCACCCACATGTATGTTTCGCAATTTTTTGGCATGTTTGGTAGGCGCTCTGTTTGTAAGAAATCTCCCGTCTGTTGCATTTTTTTGTGCCTGATTACGTCATATCAGCAGAAAACGAAAGCATTTTGAGAATATTACGACCAAGTAAATATTGTAGGCGGCAGCAGCAATAACGAGTGAGCAAATAAACTTCAGATAATGTTTACAATGTATATATTCTTACCGAAATAAAAGCAAATTATAAACACATATAAACAGCCAGTGCTGGTATCACGTGCAGTTGGTAGCCAATAAAACAGCTTTGTTTGGTTGTTGATCTTTCGTTTATAAAGTGTACTTTTTGCGTTTCGTATTTTGGAAAACGTATGCATAAACGAGATGGGCTCTTTTGAACTTTTAATTATCTGAACACAAACACGTTTTGCTCCCACTAACACTTACCGACTAACTAAGCCATCACTAAAGTTGGTTGGCTGTTGGAATCAAACATGTAAAAAATGCATTTACCGTATTGTCCTATCCCAACAAGTTTTACTACCTGTTTTGTGCCTTGTATCTCTCCTTGTCATTTATTTGGTTATATCTTGTGTACATCTAAAGTTTTTTCACATGACATGGCAAAGATTATTTGCGGTATACATCATTTGCAGTTGTCGAGTATTTGATGTCCTAACCCAAGATTGGCAATAAAAACTTTTTGTTGTATGTCGCGATGTGGTCACACATACAGTAAACCTATTATGTTTTAACCTAAGTTTGAATTCCTAAACTTCTAAATCGGCTTGTAAAATGTTTGAGTGTTACCCATCATTTTGGGTTTGCATGTCGGATAAAAAGCCTGCCGCTTTGTAATCCATAAGTCTATAGATTTAATTCTGACTTCTGCAAAAATCAGATAACGAAGCAAATATCCTAAAGTCGAAACGTGCCGAACGTTATTGTATCGATTCACAAGCAATCATTAAACGAAGTAAAAAACGCCTTTTTCTAAACTTATTCTGTGCTTTTAGGGGTACCGCTGATACAAAACTATCTTTTTTAGGCCTCATGTTCGGTAAAACTTTTTTTTTGCGGTATGCATGAATGAAATATATTAGCTTAATCCGAGCTATTTGAAAACAACACGTATAGAATATTTTCAAAAATTACACCACTAAATGTGTTTTAAAAACATATAACGGCTAAAGTTTGTGTACAGTATACACAGTATAAATTTGTGTTACACGATGAAACTACATCCGGCTTACATAATGCTTTTTGCCACAAGCCACTGTTCAAGATATTACCATGGCTGGTCTAGTTTCCTTGAAAATGTTTTATAATTTAATTAAATTACCAGCAAATTAAGTCATATTTTTGGCTAACTTTGCCATTTTTGTGATATATGGTGAAAAGTTCACGTGCATACAAATAAATCTTGTCCATACTCTAAAATTTACAACAATATAACATTCAGTTCTTCATAAAAAATCTTCATTTCGCGATGTGCTTGTTGCTCGATTGATTGCAAAACTTTTCCGTAAGTGGAAACAATGTGTTGAAAAACGACAAAAACAGAAAAGTTTACAATTTCAGTTGAGGGCATACGAGATAAGACACATCTTAGAGACAAGGTTTCGTTTTCTGTTTTTACCACAGGATCTTCTCTCAAAGCAAAAACAAATGATGAAGTGACATTTCTCCATGCTATTTACAATGATAACCGATATACACTACACGGTATTAATGACAAACCGCATGTACAACATCCACAATCGATGCAAAACAATTAAATTATAGGCTTTGTGTCAATACAGCGAAGCTTGGATACACGGCTAGAAAGCGAAAAATTTAAATGGAATCAACAGGCAAGACACATTTTCTCCTCCACAATTATAAACAGCACACATTTGCTTCATTAACCTTAAACGAATAAAAAGAAAAGTCTTTTCACTCAGAGAATAATAACACTTCCAAATAGCAATCGTCTTAGTACGCATCCAAAATCCAATCGTCATCAGATGACTGAAAACGCCTGGAAACATTATGGCTGGATTCGGCGGTATCACAGTTACTCAGCCTGTTTACTTTTTCTTCGTTGTCTGAAAAGTCTGTTGCTTGGTTGTAAATTTTCTTTGCTTTTACCATGTATTTTTTGCTGGCATTTATATGGTGTTCTCGTTGGTACATTACTCCCAGCATTTCAAAACATATTCCAAACATTTTGTGCTTTTCTGCTTTTTCTTTCAAGTCTAGTTTCATGATGGTAATGGCTTTGAACAATATGTCTTTTTCACACAAATCAGAGAGTCTGGACTGAAATTTTGCAATACTTATCATCGATGAAACCGTAGCACTGCATTTATTTGAAGGGTGATCAAACGTAAGAGTGCGAAGTTTCTTCAAAACAGATTGCATTAGTGGAACCACAAACTGTTTGGCAAAATTTTCTAGATAGTTTTGTTCCTCCATCATCCATTCAGTTTTATTTGAAATGTTGTTTAAAATTTCTTGAAATTGTACTACAGTAGACTGTGCCGCGATGTAGTAAAATAAAATGGCTTCAAAGTTCTTATTCTGTCTTGCTTTGCTGTCAGCAAAGTGTTGGATTTCATCCGTTGTAGTTGTTTTAAGATTGTTACTGAACAACTGGATCAGCTCCTCAACTATTACAGAAGCTTTTTCGTATCTTTTCATTCTTAGTAAAACCAGATAATAGTTGAGCAAAAACGGTGCGTCTCGCAACTTAGACCCCAACTTATATTTTTCTTCCATGGCTTCACATAAGTCAACGTCTTTTGCGGGCCGTTTCCGAAATTTTAAATCTGTTTAAAAGCAATTGAACGAAAAAACTGACGTGTCAAAATTGCATAAAGTAGGTTGTTTGATATGTATAACTATTGACATCAACGTTTCAAAAAATCCCTATTTTTGTCTTAGTCAGTTTAAAACAGTCTGTTAAAAACGGCAATGTTTACATGTTCAAAGCAAGGGTGCGCAGTGTAATCGCAGAGACAAGTTTATGGACCTGTGTACTTATGCATTAAACACATCAAAATGCAAGTAAAAGAGCAGCAAATGTCCTTTTGATAACCCGCCTAAAAAACTGCAACCTGCAATCAGTCAAATCAAAATGCAACTCGATGTCAGGAGCAAGTCCAATTGGGACCGCCACCTTGACAGAACTGTTCATTGTGTGCAACATTGCGAAATAAGCAAACAAAACAAACCGTAACAACAGAAATGGTGTCGTAAACTTTTAGGTGTTTACCAAAGTTTCTTGGCACATAAACTGGATTAACAGTGATCGACAAATTGTGTAATAAAGTTTATGGGTGAAGCTTGAAAGGATTTCCCATAATTTAACTGGAATCACGTCTTAAAAAAGTCCCCATTTCCGATAAGGCGCCCAAATCCCTGACTCCTAATGCTTTGGTTTTCAAAGTGCTTAATCTGCCCCGTCTTATACGACAGTACATTTAAATATAAAGCACCGTTTTATTCTAAGTTGTTGCTCCCGTAAGTTTAGTTATTCGAACGGCTGGGACTTCTTTAATTAATGCAAGTAATACTGTTTTAGTAACTTTACTGGGAATTGCAACACAAAAAGTAGTGTTTATTTCATGTAATATATGCTCCAATAAAGTTTTAAAGCAAGGCGTTATTGTCCCAAAACCAAAACTGGTGTTGAACCAGTTTTTCAACTGCCTTTGTTTTTCTGTGTCTTGAAAAATTTTCCGCAGGCTTGTCGTGTCGGAAGGATTTGTTTTACTTTTCTTCCATTCTGGGTCATGTGCTACGTAAAACATATAGATGACGGCTCAGATTATTGGGTTTTGTAATTTTATAGAAATACAATCATGCATATATTTATGTTTTACATGTGCAACCTTACGCTTTTCTCTAGGTCGCTTTGCGCCATCGACAGGAGTCTTTGCTGCAAAAGAATAAAAATAGGAAAAAAATGTAGGAAAAAGGGTGGCTCACCTGTTGCGAATGCACCAAACGTTATGAGGGATTTATGGCGGATCTCAAATCGTATATTAAAAGGTTGACGCATAGTGTCTAAACGGTAGGCCACCACTGCAGTATAGGAATTAAACTGCGAACATTACCTTTTCGCTTTTGGCCTTCAGTAACGGTAGTTGAGTTCTACAAATGTACAGTTATTAGTACACACTAACAACATAATATTAGTATACTTAACTTACAGCTTGTTGATTTTTACTTTGTAAGTGCACTGCATTCGACCAGAAATCTATAGTTGAGTTCTACAAATGTACAGTTATTAGTACACACTAACAACATAATATTAGTATACTTAACGTACAGCTTGTTGATTTTTACTTTGTAAGTGCACTGCATTCGACCAGAAATCTATAGTTGAGTTCTACAAATGTACAGTTATTAGTACACACTAACAACATAATATTAGTATACTTAATGTACAGCTTGATTTTTGATTTTTTGATTTTTACTTTGTAAGTGCACTGCATTCGACCAGAAATCTGAAACTACAAAAACATTATGCAAATTACTGAATGGTTAAACCAAATATTTTTAATGTAATAATTTTTGTTTATTATAATAAATAAAATGTAAAACAATTAAAACATTATACAACCAATACCTTTCTTTTTCTTGACATTCAACCTGTGGTGCATCTAAAATGTAGTACATGTACTGATGATGACAACAGAGATTGTCGAAACGTTACACGATGTATTCTATATACACCACTACCTTGGCAGTAATGTTTATGATTAAACTGATTTAACTAACTTAACCGAAAACAACAGCGAAACAACTACTCCCAGGTCATTATCCTCGTCCCTGTTGGTTGGTTGATTCGCAAGGTGTGACACCAAAATCCTAGTTGGCTCTATAGCTGCGTACCACCGTGGGGATTAAACAACAAACAACGACCGCTAGCTCCAATTGTTGCACCATGTTGGCTCAATGTGTAAACCATGGGTCACGTCCGCGACATGCACTTTTGTGACGGATTTTGGCGTTTTGCAACATTTGACACATAAATTCCATTTGGCTTTAATTACTTACCAGCGTTTTGTTTGAACAACAAACAACTTTGGAGAGTGTTGACTCCGATTGTTCCAGCATTTAAGTCAATGTGTAAACCATATGTCACGTTGCCTACATCCACTTTTACGGAAACAGAAAGTTTACCAAACAGTCAAAATATCTGCACAAAGCCCATACGTAAAAAAGCAAGAAATATACGCTTAAACAACCGTTTACTACAACGACATCATTGTTTCATGGTAAGATATAAACGCATTGTGTACTAGGTTGTTTATACCAGAACACGATTAATCACAAAACTAACTTTCATACCTAAACGGTAAGGCACAAATATAAATCGAAAACTTGTATATACATTTCCTCTGTATGTTGGTAGTTATGTTGAAATCTGCTATTTAAACGCTGTATTATTTACTTTATTCTTTGTATTTTAATCAGATGTGTTCTATTGCTTTGTTAATTGTCCACCTCGTTTGAAACAATGATTATTTTAATGCTTTACCTGAAGTAAACTGATTAACTAGAGACACACACACACACGCATATATATATATATAAGTTATATATATAAATATATCATCAAATCGTGACCTTCAGCAACCTGAAACCATTATGTCGCGTTGAATGAAGTTTGTGGTAAATGACGCAGGTCTTTCAGTTAAAACTTGCATCCCGCAAGCTGTAAACAGGTAAAAGACTGGTAAGGGGTAAAAATTAGAAAACATGGTAATAATCCATTTGTTTTTCTAGGAAGAGTTTGGCGGTAACTTTGAAATTTTGTTAGACCATGACGCAAAAACTCATATGTTATTATTATAGGCAATTATTTTTAGGATGTGTAGATGCGTACGTTAGAGTGTAAGTTAATCATATGAAGCATAAACCCACAATGCATCAGCAATACTACTACAGAGATATCACGTGTCGGTTACTGATAATGTGTAGCCTCATGTTACTTGTGGGTACCACATTTGTACAAGCTTTGCGTGTTGTATGACCTAAAGTAAGGTGGACCAAGGTTTTAAAAAGGTTTTACAAACCACAGTCTGTATATTGCCGCCGAAATCTTAAAATGGGCAAATATTTTCAATTTTAATGCCAACATTCCGCAAGATCGATAAGGATCAGACGCCAGATCGACCCATGCACATGCTATAAATTCTGCAATTATGAAACATAACCGAAAAAACAGTTTTTTTCGAATTGGGTGTTCATCCACATTAGAAACTATTACGCAAAAAGGAAAAAACAGGTTAATAAATTGAGGTATTTAAGAGATGCCAAAAACAAGATTCCGTTTTCTTTTTGTGTACTGATCTAGTCTCAAAGCAAAATAACAGATGGCTACATAACATTTTTTGTTTAATTTGTAGTTTTACAGTTAACAAGCTATTTACAAGATAACCTATATACACTACACGACAATCAATATAGTACACACCGTATATATCCGCCTAAATCGCAAAGTACACGTCAAACGTGGACACAGCCCTAATGCAAAGCTTCCTTGGTCTCTACCCAATGACAAAAATATTAGAATCTGGTGGAAAGACAAGTCTAATACATTCCAACAAAGCTAAATTTAAAAATGGAGCCAACCTACACAAGAAAAGTTTTTCTAATGGCGACGTCCGCACACAACATAACAAATGTATACAAGGTAAATAAAACACTTCCGCTACATGGATGTTATAACTAGTTTTTCTCGAATTTACAGGTTATTCGTATCACATTTCTAAATAACAATTGCGTTAGTATGGATCCTAAGGCCAATCGTCACCAACTGACTGAAAACGCTTGCCACCTAAGTAAACCATTTTGCTGGATTCGGCGGTAACACAATTACTTAGCCTGTTTACTTTTTCTTCGTTGTCTAAGAAATCTGTTGGTTTGTTGTAAATTTGCTGTGCTCTTTCCATGTATGTTTTGCATTCATTTGTGTGGTGTTCTCGTCGGTACATCACTCCCAGCATTTCATAACATCTTCCAAACATTTTGTGCTTTTCTGCTTCCTTTGTCAAATCTCTTTTCATCATTGCAATGGCATCAAATAAAATATCCCTTTCACTCAAATCAGGCAGTCTGGACAAAACTCTTGCTATGCTTATCATCGATGAAACTGTAGCACTGCATTTCTTCAAAGGGTGATCAATCGTAAGATTGCGCAGTTTCTTCAAAACGGATTGCATTAGTGGAACCACAAACTGTTTAGCAAAATTTTCTAGATAGCTTTGTTCCTCCATCATTAATTCAGTTTTATTTGAAATGTTTTTTAAAACTTCTTGAATTTGTACTGCAGTGGCCCCCTCAAACTGTGCCGCAATGTAATAAAATAAAATGGCTTCAAAGTTCTTATTCTCTCTAGCTTTGCTGTCAGCAAAATGCATCAATTTATCTGCAGTAGTTGTTTGAAGATGGTTATTGAATAACCGAAGCAGCTCACCAGCTATTGCAGTTGCTTCATTGTACCTTTTAATTCTCATTAAAACCAGACATAGTTGAGCAAAAACGGTGCGTCTCGCAAGTTTGTACCCAACTTATATTTTTCTTGCAAGGCTTCATAGAGGTCAACGTCTTTCGCATGCTCTTTCCGCAATTTTAAATCTGTTCAAAACAAGTAGAAAAAGAATTGTCATTACTGTTGTTTAAACGCGTTTAATCGCAGAATATGAGTTGCGTTTGATTTGCATAGCCTGCTTTAAATTGCCTGAAAATGTACATTCCATACGGGCATGTCCACCTTGGCAAAATCGTTTGTTGTGTGCTCCATTGCGAAAGAAGCAGACAACACAAAGCGTAATAAAAAAGGAGTCGTCAGGAACCAGGTGCATATTTGTTTGGTATATAGTCTCGGTTAACAGTGGTGAATAAAAAAAAATGAAAACAGTGATGGACAAATAGTTTAATAAAGTTTGTGGACTAAGTTTCGAAGGATTTTTCGAAGGAGTTTAAGTTGGTTGTACCGTTGGACCTTTTTTGATTAACACAAGTAATAGCAAGTACACAACAAAGGGTTGAAATCATATCAGTTATGCGTCAATAATGTTTTAAAGCTAGGCGATAAAATCAAAAATCATTTTACGTACTATATTCTTAACCTGGAGGCAAAACTTTGAGGCCCCGCCAAGCGCTGGCCAATAAATGTTTCAGTCAAAAGGTCTCGATATAACTTGCCCAAAACTAGAGGTGGTGTGTTAAACTATTTTATGGTTTACCTGTGTCATCAAAAACTTTACGCAGGGTTATCTTGTCGCCTTTACTTTTCTTCCTTTCTGAGTCAAGTGCTACGAAAAACGTATACGTTAATGACGCAGACATGTAGGACGTTTTGTAATTTTATATAGATATAATAGGGCACAACTGTTTTTTTTTTGTTTTTTTAAAGTGACCTTACCTTTTTCTCTCGGTCGCTTAGCGCCACTGAAACGAGTCTTTGCTGTAAAGAATAAATTCTTACAAATTTTTCTATAGTGGAATTGAACTATGAGCATTACCTTTTCGCTTTGAGACTTCAGTAACTACTCTTGACTTCTGGAAACGTTTAGTAATTAGTGCACATAAACAACACACCGTTAGTTTGTTCAACTTACAGACAAAGCCAGATTTTTTTTTCTTTTGCATCTGCAATGCATTTTTAATCGACCAGAAATCTGAAACTACAGAAATATTTTTAAATTACTAAATGCTGAAATCCTGAATTACGGAATGCTTTTTTAAAAAAAAATTGTGACCTCACCTTTTTCTACAGGTCGGTTTGCGCCACTAAAAGGAATCATTGCTGTAAAGAATAAAATATCACAGAAATTTCGCTGTATTAAAATTAAACTATTAGCATTACCTTTTCGCTTTAATCTTTCAGTAACTGTCCTTGCCTTCTGCAAACGTTTAGTAATTAGTGCACATAAATAACACACCATTAGTTTGTTCAACTTACAGACAAAGCCAGATTTTTTTCCCCTTGTATCTGCAATGTATTTTTATTCAACCAGAAATCTGAAACTACAGAAATATTTGCAAATTACTTAATGCTGAAGTGCTGAATTACTGCATGTTTTTTTAATATGGGACCTTACCTTTTTCTCCAGGTCGGTTTGCGCCACTGAAAGGAATGATTGCTGTAAAGAATAAAATATCACAAATTTTGCTGTCGGGGAATTCATCTATGAGCTTTTTTTAATTAAAGTGTTTATGTACGATTTACCACATTTCGTTGGGCATTCAGTAATTAAGTTTCACAATAGTTCTGTAATTTCATTTCTGGTCGAAAAAAATACATTACAGATATAAAGGAAAAAAATCTAGCTTTATCTGTATAAGTTAAACAAACTAATGGTGTGTTGTTTATGTGCACTAGTTACTAAACGTTTGTAGAAGACAAGGGCAGTTACTGAAGGCTCCAATCGAAATAAATCTAAAACAATTAAGTTAAAGTATTTAACTGACAACCATATACCTTTCTTATTTTTCTCATTTAACGTGCGGTGCATCTGAAACGTAAAACGTCAAATGTCATCCGCAGCAGAGCAGTCAATGTTTGAATATAACAGAATTTAATATGAGATATATGACCAGTCCAGTTTTATTCGACTGTTCATATAAGTTATAACTTGGTTATTTTTATTAAATAACTGGTTATTTTTATTAAATAGTTTTTTGTTGGAGTGTTTTGATTTTGTTAAGGTGGCGTGAGTCATTAGTTTACGGGTCCGAAAAAGCTTGTTGAAAAAAATGCACAGGGTTGAAACCGCTACGATATCGAGCAAATGTGTAGCCAACTCCAAGTAACAAGTTTGTGCAGTGTACAGAATATCAGGTCAGTAGTTAAAACGACAAAACCTGAATTAATTTCTCCGAACATTCCACATTTTGTTTCCACTGCTGTTGATCCAATCGGACATAATCGAAGAAGAGAAGTTGCAAGGAATCAAGTGGAGCGTAGTTGCCTTTCCACAGCATCTCATTGACATTTCTCAAGATTTCGCCGCTGAATAAAGCTGCTAATGTTTCCTGACTGAACTTCTCATTTTCAGACATCAGTGTTAGAATTATGCTGCCTCCGGCAAGTCCGGTAATGTATGAACCGAATCCATTTAAAGTTTGCTTAAATACTTCCAAGAGGCTAGACGGAATGCATCTTGTCATTTCGCCAAGTGCTACAAAGTTAGCAGCCATTCCGTTTGCCCTTAGTTTGTACGTTCCTCGTTTTTCGGTGTTGCCTTCTGGTCCAGTTTTAGTAAAGTCTTCTCGTTTTATTTCTATGGATGACGTTGCTTGATTCTGTTCTTCTTTCTTGACCATTTGGTCAGCAATTCTCTTTACATCTAATGTGTCCTGCGACAAGATTATTGCATAACTTTTGCGTCAAAAAATTTAACGATACGTTTTTATAAAATATCAGTAAAGATGGCGGAAGTAAAAATGCAATTTAGTGCCGGTTAATGATGTTTGATTTGTAAATGAATGTAGAACAATAGCTTTCAAAACCTTACCTGTTTTGTGTTTCCAAACGATTTACGCTCACGATATTCATCGGATGTAACTTCAACGTTTCTGATCAATTTTTCCAAACTAAGGGAAGTGAAAGAAATGGCTAACCCTTCTTTCTTCAAGCCGTCGTTGATGTCGTCCCGAGTGTGAGGATTAAAAAAAAGACCCAAGTCTATATCCGGTAAAGTATCAACAATTTCAACGATTAAGTAATCGTCAGAATACTCCACGACGTAAATCAGTGATGTTGGAAAAAGTACATCTAATTGTGTCATAAGGCATTGAATCTCCTTTACCGGTTGTTTAGTACTGGATGATGGTTCTTCCTCCTTGTTTTGGGGTAAAAATGATGCTAGGCCCTCACAATATAACTTTACATTGAAGAATGTTACAACAATTTTTCTTTTTTCCATTTTAACGAACTTTTTTACTTGCAAACAAAAAACCTTTCAGATAATTTTTTTGTTCTTAACTATCTACATGCCTTGATCCAAAGAGTCGAACCGCTTGTCATATGGGTTCAGGTTTTGTTCTGGTTCTTAAAAAAAGAAGGTTTTGTTCTGGTTCTAAAAATGTGTATTTTCGGGACTGGGTTTTGTTCCGGTTCTGGCAAATTACCCGGCCTAAACCGGTTCAAATCCTTTTGTTTACTTTTAATTTTGCGTTATCATTATTAAACTCCAAAATAATTTTGCCCGTGTAATACAGGACACTTTTAAATTCGTCATTTTTGACACGCCATATAGCTCTATCTTGCGCTTATTCTTCAGTGCGCTGTTTCCAAAGGAATATAAAACAGGTTGCATTTTTTCTGATTCGGTTCCGGTTTGGGCCCAAAACTCCGGTTCGGGTTTTTAGAAAATCGTGATTAGCGGTTTGGAGCGGTTCGGGTTTAATGAAACAAACCGGTTCGCGGGTTTGGGTTCAGTTCCGGTACGACCTTGATCATTTATGAACTGTCCTGTATTTATAAATTATAATGATGCCTGTGTTCTATGTCCTGTCGTATAGGATCGCAACCGACAGCACAATCAGTTGGGGTATCAGCCAGCTGCAAAAACGTGGGTAAAAAGCTTCTGGCCAAATAAAACCTGCCTAAGCGGAAACACGAACGCGGTTCCTCGAAACGTTTCCTGTGATCCGGTAGGCAGACTCAGATGTCCAAAAATGGCGACGATCTGGCTGCTTCCGTCAGAGCATTTTCTTCTCTGCTGTCGTAAGATCGGTGGCGAGATCCCAGACCGCGATTGGCTGAAATCGCATGTGACTCTAACTGCGTGCCAGCGTTGCATTCGAACAAGTAACAACGACCGCTAGCTCCAGTTGTTGCATTAAATTTACTCAATGTGTAAACAATTACGTTGCCGACATGCACTTTTATGCTGAGTTTTAGACCAAAAGTTTACCAATGGTGATTGAAATTTAAGTGAAATGTCGAAATATATATGCAAAAAGCCCATACCTAAGAATAGCGAAAAATATATAAAAATAGCAAGCTAATTACCCATTACCTCCTACGACATAACTGTTTGCAGAAATATAACCAACAAACATTTTCTATGCTGTTTTTACCCGCACGGACCAACCCCAAACAAGTCATATTAGTTTGATAACATTTACTTTTATTTTTGCAATCAGTAGTTTTTGTACTTGAACGGTATGACACAAATGCGTAAATTAAAAACTAAATTGTTCATTTCCCCTTTATGTCATGTTCAGAATAGATATCTAAAACGTGTCAATATTTATTTTGCGCATTACTTTTAAACAGATGTGTTACTTTGGTTAGTTGTCTGTCTAAACTCTAAAACAACAAACATTTTTAATGTTTCACTGAGATTAAATTAACTGACTTACGAACGAAATATAGAATCAACAATCAACAAACAAATTTCAAATACCTTTAATATTTTCTGCTGAAACAAATTTATATATGCAAGCACAGGCTAAAAAGAATCTTACACAGTAAAACTTCTACATGTGACTTTTGTCGTGTACGTGACCACAAGAATAACTGCTGATTGGGTCTTAGCTCTGGGTGACTGCAGTGTATGTTACAAATAAATTTGATTAATGTCGGTGGCCCGCGAGTTTCCTTTGCTAGGAAATCACCACAACGTCACTTCTGTATTGATTGGGCTTTTTGAAGCGTAGTATGAATGCTGTAAAACTCCATTTAAACAACAATGAATAAGTTGGTTTTGCAAGCAGCACCCAAGCGCACACGTTGAACAAACAAAAAGTTCAGTTGTGTGCAGTCCTGTATAGTTGCAACGTAAGTCACTGCTTTATCCTTAAATTAACCCCAGTAGTTTGTAAACGTCAATAAAGCTTTTTTGAACATCACTTGTACCGCTCCTTGCGTCATGGTTGTTTGGCATGTAATGTTGGGGACTGATTTAAGGTTTTATTTTCACGTTTTCTACACATACACATTTGGTTGTTTCAACCTACATAGTCTCATCAGTAAATCTGACAACTCAGGCCGTATTGGCTAGTGTAGTTATCCAACGGCACTACACAACCGGACAAAAACCACATAGGAAGCTGGTACACAATGGCAAAGCAACTACTTTCGGGAACCAATGCGGGTTCGGTTCAGTGTGACTATATCTAAATGCATCAAACAAGTGATAAGGAAACTGCAGGCAGTGCACACTGTTTCCACCTATGAGTTCCCGTTAGAAACCTGGTGACAAGACATAAGCTGTACTGGCTCGTGTAGCTTAAAAACAGGCCTATACGTCCTGCAAAACAAAGTACCAACCCACATGCCTTTTTTTAAACCACTACCCACGGTTTTATTCATATGTTTTCAAAAGCTTGTTGTAAGCAGGTTTGTTAAGACATGATTGCAGGTAGTTCACTTACATTTGCACTAACTGACACTACATGGTGAGTTGAGTTGAATTTAATTTGCTTGGTCAATGGCATCATGGCGACATATTGACACTAAACAATCACCAGCCGAAAGTAGCTGCGCAATGCTGAAACGTTACGGAGGGCAAAACAGTCAAGGGCACCATTGTTGGATCATGACTAAACGCGCTGCACCTACACCGTATTATAAAGCGTTATGTGCGGAGAGCTCATCAGAAAGTGTGTTTTTCAAACTGTGTGTAAAACACGACTGAAGGGAACGTTGGTGGAACTATTCGAGTGGACCCTACAAATTATAAAACCGTGTTGGGGAAAGAGAATAGGGTTCGACAGGAAAAGAAACCACCGAAAAAACCCTCATAATTTACAATGCACATGTTAGTAAAAATAGCATTGTTTTAAGTAGTTATGTGGTAAGACGAGGATAAGATTATACCACTTTAAAAAGTAGGAATTGGTATACCGAACAGGGCTCGCATCATCGGTGCACCCCTGTGTTAAACCGGTATATATTATGCGACAGGTTATCGGCACTGGAGATTTTCTGCAACCGCATGGCGCAAACCGAACTGATTCGCTTTTCGACATTTCCATGGTCAAGACAAGTTACATTGTTTTTCCAGTTCCGTTAAGAACATGGGTGGTAAACGTCCCTTTTGTATATCGTTAATAAAGATATTAAGCGGTCATCCAATACCGCAAGTCGGTTACAGTCTATACCAGGGCTTCCCAAACTTTTTTCATCGCGACCCCTATTAATCTCTTTAAATTTTCCGCGACCCTTCACGGATAATATGATAAACAATGAAAAAATACGTTTGTTGTATTTATTGAAACGACTAATTCGAGCGAAAACTAAAAACAACCTACCGGTACTCGGAGTCTACTACTTTACAAGTTCAAACACCGATACCTTTTACGTGCTTTAGCCTTTAGTTTCTGTCACATTGTTTTGCAAATAGGCACTTGTCACCTTGGACCAAGTTTAGGTCGTTGCAGTGCTTTGCAAACGGACATTAAAAAAATCGTAAAAAAAAGCTTAGAAATCGTAAATTTATTACGTATTTTATCAGAGAAAGTTATTGCGCCACACAATGACACAATACTTAAACGTTAGTCTGTAACACTATGTGTCATCTTTATGTTGCAATTAAAATGCCTGTGTATTTCAAAACAATTGCAATTGTTGCGTTTCAACCGACGTTTGTTCGATCAATGGCGTCTCTATAAGCTCGTTTGCGCTTAGCTGGAAACGTTTTGAAACCGACGTAACTTGAACAAAAACAACATTGTGACGTTATACAAAGGTCAAGGCCGGGGGTGTGCGGCACTCCCGTACTCTACCCCAGTGTATGGAGTACTTCCTGCAAAATTGGTACAGCTCTCTGCGACCCCTCAAGTTTGTTAAGCGACCCCTTCCGGGGTCGCGACCCCCAGTTTGGGAAGCCCTGGTCTATACCAGGGGTGTCCAACCCGTGGCCCGCAAGAAGGTTCTTAGTGGCCCGCGCGTTGTTTTCGAAACGACCTATTTTATTAACTTAATCGCCTACATAATTAATGGAGAACTTTCATTTCGAAAAAAATGGCGTTGATTGTTTGCTTTTTTTCTTTGTTAATAGAGTAATATACACCTGTACAAGTTACACTTTTATTGCATCACAATGCACTTTGTTACGCATCACAATTTCTACATTGTTACGGTCTTACCATAGATAACTTAATTCACTAGATGCGGTAAGCACTTTTTTCCAAGGAATGCAGCCTGACTACCATGAATAAAAATGTACGCATTATGACGTCACATACCGTTGTAAACAAACTGGCGCCAGTTTGTGTTCTTGGTTTTAGGTAGGTTAAGTTATATTGTGTACGCTCTCAAAAGGAGTTTGAGGTACTTATTAAACATTAAATGCGTATAAACACTCCCATATAAAAGATTCAATGTTAGGGTTGATTCTGATGAAGTTTTGCTCCTACTCATGAACTTCACTGTCCTGTTTTTTTAATATATATACTCGAACTATTTTATTCAACATCGAATTTTTAACACAGTTGGGAGACCCAGCCATATTGCGACTTAAATGACTAACAAAACGGAACTGTTCTCCCTTTTTAAATGGAAACTTTTTCTGAGAAATGAAGACCACAAAGCTGTGCAAATGCCTTTTTATTTTTGGTATAAACTCCACCCAGAACCTACTACACCATACACAATGTTTTGATCATGCATTAATATCCCAACATAAAACACAGTTTACTGGCTAGTTTGAAGCAAACATGTTTGCGATTTTCTTTAAAAAGCATTTAATCATACAATTGTAATTACAGAAGCCATATTTTTGTTTTAAACAAAAAAATCCATGTTTCACATT
>NC_137256.1:17285001-17354304 GCF_965637545.1 Phallusia mammillata | reverse complement strand
CTCCATACACTGGGGTAGAGTACGGGAGTGCCGCACACCCCCGGCCTTGACCTTTGTATAACGTCACAATGTTGTTTTTGTTCAAGTTACGTCGGTTTCAAAACGTTTCCAGCTAAGCGCAAACGAGCTTATAGAGACGCCATTGATCGAACAAACGTCGGTTGAAACGCAACAATTGCAATTGTTTTGAAATACACAGGCATTTTAATTGCAACATAAAGATGACACATAGTGTTACAGACTAACGTTTAAGTATTGTGTCATTGTGTGGCGCAATAACTTTCTCTGATAAAATACGTAATAAATTTACGATTTCTAAGCTTTTTTTTTACGATTTTTTTAATGTCCGTTTGCAAAGCACTGCAACGACCTAAACTTGGTCCAAGGTGACAAGTGCCTATTTGCAAAACAATGTGACAGAAACTAAAGGCTAAAGCACGTAAAAGGTATCGGTGTTTGAACTTGTAAAGTAGTAGACTCCGAGTACCGGTAGGTTGTTTTTAGTTTTCGCTCGAATTAGTCGTTTCAATAAATACAACAAACGTATTTTTTCATTGTTTATCATATTATCCGTGAAGGGTCGCGGAAAATTTAAAGAGATTAATAGGGGTCGCGATGAAAAAAGTTTGGGAAGCCCTGATATGGAGTACAAGCCTGTGACTGTCATTAAAAAGGCAAATTAGGTAATCATATTGATTTTGAAATTGTATTGTAAATGAATCAATAAACAAACATCAGTTTTTCAAAAACTTCAGAAAGAAAATAAGGAATATTCATTTTTATTACAATATTAAACTGAAAGTATACAATTTGATTGAAATAGGTACAGTAAAATTTGACCGTAGTGAGAAGGTTTTTACCAACAAAAATACCAAAAACACATTTGCTGAAAGATGTGGCAGGTTTTTCAATTAGAACAAAAACCTCAAGTTATTGGTATATTTAGCTCCTGATGTTAATTAAACCTTAACTGAGTCTTCCTCACAAAATGTAAAAATAACCCAATAGTACCAAGAAAAAAATCTGCACTCAGCATGCATAAAAACAGCTTCCATTATATAAACTATCTTCAAATGTCCTTTGTGGTAAATATCATACAAGAAAAAAAAAATGTTTGTACTACTGTATTCGACAACCAAGTTCTAATTGGTTGGAGAAATGATTAATTTATCAATGGGTAATAACCAACACCCAGACAATATGTAATCTTTATTCTGACTGCCTGTAGAATGTAGACCAGTGGTTCTTAACCTTTTTTTCTTTTTTTTGCACCCCCCTGGGTTTCTTAATTATATAGAATAGATCTAACCAACCTTAATGATTCAGCATCCCCGCACCCCCTAGGAACAGTTCTCACACCCCTTGGGGGTACGAGAACCCTTGGTTAAGAACCCCTGATGTAGACATTGCTAAAGAAATACTAAACCTTTTCAACAAAAATAAAACTACCATGGCAACAGATTTACATATTGTATGAGCAATAAATTTTGTACATTGGAAGAAAATTTAGTATAGCCATATACACTGCAAAAATACCTGCGCACAATTATCAGCCGGATAACACAGGCGTGCATGCTGGAGATTTTATGTGAGAGTGGGTTGCACAGAAAGAAAGTGTACTGCAAGTCTGCAACCAACAAAATCTGTATTAGAAAATAGAAAAAAAATGTATTTAAGTATTTCTAGAAGTTGCACTTTTTTCAGTCATAAACACCATGCACTCACTGGATGACAATAGTAACTGACCAAATTTCTTGTTGATGCTATCATCTTGTGTAAACAGCACCTCATTGCAAGAAGCATCTTTTACTTGTTTATGAGATCTGTTTATAAATTCAGAATCAATATTGATGTAAAAACCTGAACTTTCTAAATTAGTAAAATTAGTAACTAAAAGTTAAGTTTTTATGAGGAACACAGTATGTATATACTATTTTGAGTGAGTATTCATTTTTTAAGGCAAGGGTCTTTGGTTAACTGGACATTTTTAATGAAGCAAAATCCTTTCAAAAATTAGGGTTTTTTTCTGTTAACTTGTGAAGTTTCTGTTATTTATGTCTGTTCTTAATCTGACACAAAAAATATGTTTGTGTTCTGCCATCTGATACCTACCTCACACTTATTGGTTGATTTCTTGTCCCTGATTTCAACACCATTTTGTTGCTTTTGTAATTGGCAGGCAAAATTGTTAAAGTTGAGCAATATGTTCCCAATGGTGATGGTCATGGCATGTCAGTCAGGAAAAAAGGTTTCGCCCATCAGAACCAAATGCTTTCACCAGTGGCTGACTTGATGCTGTAGACTTAAAGGGCACATGACCTGTATTATACTATTTTAGTATACTATAAAATATTTTAAAATTTTAGTAAACTATAGTACAGTGTAGCTGTTCTTTATAGGCTACAGTCTTTCTAAAAAAACAAACAAAAATACATTGTGTGATATTAAACAGGTTGCAGACGATATTCGCGACTTTGCGCAAAATAAATTACAATTCAAAATGTTATCCGTAAAGTTTTTTTTAACAAAAATAGTTGGTGCAGACTGCAGACTACATGTCACATTATAACAAGAAGCAACAAAACCGGTATCACCACGCGCCAAATTGAAACCAACTACCATGACGGAAACAATCACCTGGCTATAGTTACCGTAGTCAGGCTGCATTCCTTGGAAAAAAGTGCTTACCACTAGATGCGCAACTCGGCGAAATCGCTCAGACAGGTCACGCTTGAATGAACCTACGGTGGCCCATCAGGGCAACGTGCGAAAAAGTATAAATCGCAAAATATAATTTAAAATCGACATATATATTCCGATCGGGATTTCAAAATTCACCGATCGCGATTTCAATATTCACCGATCGGGATTTCAATATTCGCCGATCGGGATTTCAAAATTCACCGATCACGATTTCAATATTCACCGATCGGGATTTCAATATTCGCCGATCGGGATTTCAATATTCACCGATCACGATTTCAATATTCACCGATCGGGATTTCAATATTCGCCGATCGGGATTTCAAACTTCACCGATCGCGATTTCAATATTCGCCGATCGGGATTTCAATATTCGCCGATCGGGATTTCAATATTCGAGAAAAAATAGCAACAGGGGTTGTGACTTTTTCGTGACACTTGTCACTGATAGTGACAGGCGTCAATGACAGGGCTGGGGTGTCACTAAATCAGTGACAGGGCGCCATTAAATCAGTGACAGGGCAAAATCAGTGACAGGGCAAAATCGGTGACAGGGCGTTCTTGCGTTCTTGCGATAGTATGAACACAAGCGAATTTATTAGGTCTTTGCTTGTAAGGGTTTTCTTTAAAAATTGCAAGCAGCAAAGGTTTTAAATCTAAATTTCGTGCGAAAATGTACCTCATGACTTTTTGGTATAATCTTTAAATTCTGCAAGCAGCAAAGGTAAGTGCGTTTTTGAACTTTCATTGCCTGCCAGGCAGTCTGATGAGCTCTAACAGGGCGAAAAAGTTCAATCAATTTGTTTTAAGTAGTTTTTTTTTATTATGTAAACATGTCTAACCTCTGTTTTGTGCCACATTGTCATATCTGAATATTTAACAATATGTAATGTTATGTGCAAAAAGAGGAGATTATATGAGTTTCCAAACAAAAAAACGTTTTGTACACATGAAGACCAACATGTTTAAAGCTGCTCAAAAAAATAGTGCATCTAGAATTTCCTAGCTTCAGGACAATGTTACGTGTGGTAATGTCTTTTTACCCATTTAAACTGATTCTGCCATATTTACACAAAAAATTGTTGATGTTTTTTGTTTTATTTTTTTTGCAGACAGCCACAAACATTTAACGATTGGAAACCCAAGATTTAAAGATAACCAAGATTAACACAAGTATTTGGTTGTTGTTATTGGTGTTTGAGGTGTTGTATTTAATTGCACCTTTGAATTGTGTGCACATATTTGTAATTGTCAATGTCTACTTGGAGATTTAAGTTTATACATTATATAACCAGAGATTTTAAAAAATACTGTGTTTCGACAAAATAAAGAAAAAAACAACTGCAAATGAATCACCATGTTTCGAGTTTGTTAAAAGGGGTTAAATGGCTAAAAAAACAAAATTAAGTTTAATATGGTTCATTATTTTAAAGTTATTTTGTGGCCAACTTAGCCAATTATATTCGCTCTGTGCGATAAATTTCTAAGTGTGTTTAAATTGGTATGGATGTTTTATGTGTTTGTTAGGTTAGGAATTCCATAGGTTCTGTAATTTAAATAGCTTGTTACCTGGTAAACAATCAAATTCATTGAGTTCGCAAATTTCATTTGGCAACATGGGCAGGAAGAGTCCAGAAGCTTTGATGAAAGCTGACCAGAAGCAGAAACGCTCTACTGATCTTTCACATGTATGTGTTCGAGCAATCAATAATTGTAGTTATGTAGTGAATAATGTATTATTGATTCAATAATTCTTGTGTATAACAGTATTTTACTTTAAAATCTCTTATTTGTTGAAATATTTTCAAGTCCGAGTCAGAAAATGCTCTTTTTGTTCATTCTACAAAAACGTTTTTATTACACACAGTGATTTGTTACCAAATGTGTTATTTCAGGATGGTGTATCAGCAAGCAAGTCAATATCTTACAAGATGCACATGTTTTAGACTCTCCACAGAGTATGAGGTGTGTTGAAGGTTTAAATGGTTCAGTAAATTTAAAGTCCATTTTTCAATGGTTTTACTAGCTCTGCTGTAAAATATTGTCATGTGATGAGTTTTATCAAAATCCTAAATTTAACTATAAGCATGCACTAATGGGTTGTGCAAATTTTGTTTTAGTTAAGCATTTGCAATTGCAAGCACATACTGCGCATGACTATTGGTGAACGTCATTCAGTTGTCAACCCACAAAGATGGCTCTGCAACACTTGCCTTACAACTGAGTCTGTTTGGACATGTCTAAGCTACCCTAATGTTGCTTGTGGAAGGTAGGAACCATGGTCAAAACACAAAACAAAATGTTCTACAGTCTATAAAAATGAATAAATAATGTGTGGACTGTTTTGGATGACCATTTGAGTATTTATAAAATGGTATATAACCTACAGATATATCCATGAACATGCATTAAACCAGTGGTTCTTAACCTTTTTGGTGTGGTTTCCCATTAAAGTAAATCACCAAGTTCGAATTTCCCCCTCTGTTATTTTTATAATAATGTTTTGTGCCCAACATTAACAAAAAATTATTCTTTAATCAAAAAAATTTTGTGAAGTGATTTTGTCGGGACCTTAAAGGTATACTGCAATCTTATTTATATGTCATGTGCTTGCAATAGTCATTTATCGCATCACAATCAACAGACCAAATGCATTTATTCGCGAACAATAACAAAGTCATTGATACTTTTAGTAATGTCTGTGACGTAACAAACGATTGTTGGATTTTTATGCGCCTTGCAAAACTAGGTGAAGTTAATCTTACATGTTGTTGCGGAAAATATTGTATTAAATTAACTTTCAACGGTTAATTTAATAAAAAAAGCCCAAGTTTGGTGACTTCTAACTCACATAATTTCCCCCTAAAAACATTAAATTTCCCACTAGTGGGAAATTTCCCACCAGTTAAGAACCACTGCATTAAACCATTATTTGGAATCTGGTCATCCATTAGTGATTGATGTCAATGAACTCTATGTATATTGCTATGCTTGTGAAGAATATGTTCTCAATGACAACCAATCGGGGGACATCAAGGTGCTACGTGAAACTTTACAGGTAGGCAAATTTGCGTTATTATCTTTTTTAAATTGTAGTTGTGTCCAAACAATTCTGTGGCATGGTTTCTTGGTCGGAAATTGCCTGGAAAATAATTTATGTTGTATCATGTGACAAAAAGTATTAGCTCATAAATTCTGTTTGTAAAATTTCAATAATATTAAGTTAAACAATTTAGGCTGCTTTTGTGCAGTAGGTAAAATTTGAACAGTTTATGTATTGTGTGCCATAGTAAATATTAGAACTTCAATCAGAAATTCTTAACATTTCTCCAGGCAATTAGATACCAAAACTTTACTGGCACAACTCGTAGTGGACACACACTGTGGACAGCCACAATAAGTGCAGATGAAGATGTTCAAATGAGGAGAAGATTACAGCAGCAACAACTTGATAGAGATGATAGACCTTTCACTGCCATTTTGCATTCAAGGTACTTTTTCACACAGTAAAAGTGCACAAAATTGTGTTACTCCAAAAATTCGATGCCCAAATTTGCCAATTTTCATAAGATTACATAATTTTAATTTTTTTTGTCTTTACTATGTAGGTTTGTTCGACAAAGAAAAACCTTCAGAAACTGGCGGAACTATGTTCGTAACAAGGACCAACACTGTCAGAGTGATGACGAACAACCATGTGCTACAGTCACACTACAGTGAAACACAGAACTACAAGAAGACTTCATTGGAAAACTCGATGACCACCTTGAAACCTTGTCAGAATTAAAGATCTGCAACAAGTTGATGCTGATTTTCCATTAAACACAGAAAGGAAGGGGATTGATACAAGGTTAATAAGGGAAATTACACTTGATCCTGTTTAAGGTGTTTTACCAGCATTATCTGTTGTGTGGCAGTGCAAGGTCTGATTATGTGGAAAAAATCAATACTGGTGTCTTATTTCAGTAAAACACCATCTCCAGACTGTTCTGTATTTACTCTATCCAAATTGAATACCACATTTCATTTTTTTAGGTGCTCGGTCATTTGCAAAAGTTCCGCCGATGTTTACTTGCCGTTCGTGACATCGAAATGGATGAAACCACTGGGTGCTACGAAGATCCACAAGTTTCGCCATCAAGCAAGTTATGAGTCGCTGGAAGAAGGTCCACCATAGAAATAAGAGCCATGGCATTTTATCAGGCTAGTCTTTTGCCAGAAACAATCTATTCGAGCAACTGCTTGTATACAGAAAATACTTACATCTCATGACAACTCAGGTTTACTTGTAGTAGGGATTTGACTTGAGGACTCAAGTCTAAATCAATGACATTTCTTAGAAACAAGGAAAATAAACTTTTTAAAGACCTTGCCTTTCAAAATAAGGTCAAGTCTTCGAAATAAGAATAGGATGGCGACCCTGAGTATAAGATATACAATATAATTAAGGCAAGTTTAAATCGTTTTATGTAAACAAGGCACTAAACTTTACCAGTTTTAGTTCAATTCCACACAGACTATTAAGATTTTACTTATAGCCTCACTCGTGTTGGTAGTGTACCTCACACTGTGCTTCATGGACAAAGCGCCTCATGGCGATATCACTGACATATAACTTCTCAATATGGCTGTAGACTAGCCTGCTAAAATGCCATGGCTCTTATAAATGCAAACTTTGTTTCATTTGGTATGAAAATGTATTGGTAAGACCATTAAATATTTTCTAGTCTTGGCAATGTCCTGTTTGCTTATAAATTGTGATGTTATGGATGTATGTATTGGTTTATTCTATTTGTTGTTTTCTTAACTGAAGTCTGTCCACGCCAGATGGTAGATATGGTCATGTAAATGTGCCATAACAGCTCCAGTATTTAACCCACTGGCAGCCCAAGTTATAAACCTTTCTTATAATCCGACACACTCCGGGCTGGTTGCTTTGACAGCCTGAAACAATGGGTGGTACTAAATACTGCATGTTACCGTATGTTATTCTGCTTAAAATACTGCATGGTATGTGAAATGCGAGAATACAAGCCCCAACAAGGGAAAATTAGACCAGATTATAGTATTGTTTTAATTACAAACCTTCACCCAACCAGAATAGCTCTAACCGTTAGCGCTTTCAAAAGTTCGCAAAACTATATTTTCGTAAAAGCATATTCAAGTCCTTTACAACTTCCTGCCATGTTATAACATGCGGTATACCATGCGGTATTTAGTACCACCGGAAACAATCGCCTATCAGCGTTACAATTTAAAAGTGTTGATTGGGTGATTGTGGTTTGATTTTTTATTATTTTGCACGTAGCATCCCCCCTAAGATGGGTATTTTTTTTTTTGAATTTTAAGTGTCAATTGCATTGTTACAGGAGAGTATTAATCTATATACTGAAAGCTAGAGAATATTGTGTGCTTGCTTAGCTTTTTAAGTTCTTTATCACACCTTGTCTTCACTTTAAGCATTCATAAATTCGTTGTTTTTTGTTCAGTAATAAAAGCTGTCTGAAATAGTTTGTCATGCTTTAGAATTACTGTAAAAGTTTTTGTACCAACACCAATATTTTTGGAAAACTCAAAACAAAAGCTAGTTAAAACAAACAAAAGAGTCATTTAACACAGTAAGTCACTGCTGTAGTCCGGGGACCCCTGGGGCAATTTCTCCCATCTATCTTGATTCTTTGCTAGTCTGTTGTATTCCATGATCTATTTTCCTGTCCACCCCTGAACATTGCCAAAGCCAGTTCGTTCTGGGCCTGCCTTGTCTTCTTATTCCCTCGTCGGTCCTGTACATGATGGTGATGTAAGAGTTCTATGGCGACATGTTACATGGCTAACCCATTAAAGCCCTGTTAAACAAGATTGGCGACAGTATGCACTCTTGAAATACTCCAAAGTCTTAAACTATTTTAGTGCACTTCCATTGGTTAACACAGCATTGATGACCTTTATATTATACAGTGATTTGATCAGGAGGATCAGGAAGAGACTGATACCATGTTTCTTCATGGTGCTCCACAGGGCCTCTGTGACCAAGTTCTTGATGGTGGTCTCTTTTTTTCACCTAGTATTCAATCTGTTAGACCAGTGGTTCTCAAGACTGTAGACTGTACCATCATGTCCTTCCCTTGTTTGTTCTTCAGATAAGACACTCTTGATTTGAGGTATTAGTTTACCTTTTTTGGTATCATGACTATCAAAGATTGTGTCCACATGGGCCACACTTATCTCATATGTATTCAAGATCTCCTGTGTTATCCAGCAAGGCTGCTTTCTGGTTCCAGCCTTTTCCAAAGTTTTCATCACAGTCGCATTCATGATTTTAGAGAACTCAGATGTTAATTCTTGAACATTATTTTCCAACAGTGCATCAAATCTGCTTTCAATCTTTATTTCAAACCCCTTTCTGCAACCTGGCTCTTCAAACGACAAAGGAAAAATACTCTTTTTTTTCAAAAAATATAAATCAGTGACAGGGCGTCAGTGAATCAGTGACAGGGCGTCAGTGACTCAGTGACAGGGTGTCAGTAAATCTGTGACAGGGTGTCAAAATCAGTGACAGGGCGTCAGTGAATCAGTGACAGGGCGTCACTGAATCAGTGACAGGGTGTCAGTAAATCTGTGACAGGGTGTCAGTAAATTTGTGACAGGGTGTCAGTAAATCTGTGACAGGGTGTCATTGACAGGCGATACGTGACAGCCTGTCACTGAATTGTCACAACCCCGCCTCAAAAATAGGCGACAAATATTCACGCCTAAATACACACGTTTCAAACCTTGAAATGACACGTGCATGTACTATTTGAAAGCGCTAACTGCTGACTACATAACATTATTTGTGTGTTTATGCAGTATGTCTTGTTCAAAGTGTCAAAATACTGACAATAATGTAAGCCACCATTTTTGTCATCAATGTGGTGACAAATTAAACATAGAGGAAATTTGGATCAGGAAGTATTTCTTTGATGGCTACAGTTACAAAATAATCATTCAGTTTTTGGCAAAATATCATGGAGTTTACATGAGTTTAAGAACGCTTAAAACTTGACTTTCTTGTCTTGGACTCAAAAGAAGGGGACTTACATTGCCAAACACAGTTGAAGATGTTATTAGAAAGAAGATAGACGGTGCAGGTTGTTTAATGGGATACAGAGGGTTGTGGCACTGGCATTCACAATATACGCTTGGATGGGGTCATGTTACCCCGCCATTGTGTACAAAAGTATTTGCGTGAAATAGATACCGAAGGTACAGCTACAAGAAAATCACAATGTTCAAAGTGTAGAAAATACTTCGTGCCTGGCCCAAATTTTTTTTGAAGCCGTATGGCTTTTGCATTCATGGCTGTATTGACGGGTACAGCAGGAAAATTATTTGGTTGAAAGTTCTACGCTCAAACAATAACCCACTAGTTATTGGACACCTTTATATGGACGCAGTTAGAGCCTTTGGTGGCTGTCCCCAAAAAATAAGATCTGACTGTGGAACAGAAAATGGTCATCTTGCTAGCATTCAGTGTTGTTTAATGAATACTGTGGATGCATACATTTATGGAACTTCACCACACAACCAACGCATAAAAGCATGGTGGTCAACATTAAGAAAACGTGTAACTACCTTGTGGATGAAAATATTTAAAGACTTAATTGAACAGAATACTTACACCCCAGTCAACGTTCTTCAGCACGAATGCTTATGGCATTGTTTCGCACCACTACTGGAACTAGAATTGGATAACTTCAAGAATCATTGGAATACTCATTATATAAGAAAATCAAGACATGATACTGTTTCCGGGCGGCCTAATGTCATTTTTGATTTTCCAGAACTGCATGGTACTCAAAACTATTTTAAGGAAGTGGACTTATGGCAGTGTGATTATATTGAACAAAACCATTTTCCACCAGAAGAACAAGAAAGAAACACTCATCAAGACTATTTTCACTACCTGAAAACTGAACTAGCTATTAGCACGCCTGTAGATTGGCATGATGCTCTATCTCTTTATCAAACACTGAAAAATCATGCAGAAAGTTAAGACTTTTTTGTATTTAAATGCATGTGTATTGTGAATTGTACTGTTGTATAAAATGAACACACAGAAACATGTTGTTCCTGAAACACAACTTGAAAGCATTCATTGCACAGTACTCGCAAGCGTTTCAAGAATTAATTTACATGATGTATACAATGAAAAAAAACAGTTTTTAATCAAATATATCGAGTTACACATTGTTGCAAATTTTGTCACAAAATAAAAAAATGCTTTTCACTAAACCTATTTACCAGGTGTATTTAAAAAATCTGTGTGTGGTAAGACCATAGTTGGGCTATACCAAAGAAATTTGGTCTTGGGAATACACATCCCAGATGTTGAATCCAGGGCGAGTGACTTACAAATAAAAGAAGCAGTCAAGGGTATATAAATTTTGGACGGATATTACGTATGACTGCCCTTTAATCTTCATATTTTTGGGACCTGCAGTTAAATTTTACAGCACAATTTTGACGAATATCTAACCAATGCAAAAATGTCACCACATTGATGACAAAAATGGTGCCTTACATCAAAACAAACCGAACCCAGTTGCAATTTTAGGCCACCCTGTAATATTTCTTGAAAACCAGAAAGGTGGCTTTCCCATACATTTCAATATTATATGTTGTGTACCGTTCTTAGCGATTTACTACATACACCACTAGTTTGTTTTTGCAAGTGAAAACGAATGGGTCCCAACACCTGTGTTTAAGCGATTTGGTCATGGTAAACAATTCTTTATTTTTAGATTTTTTTTTTAAAAGGACAAATTAGTAGAAAGCATCAACTCAAACATTAAAAGGTTTTTGTCCTGTTTACATTATATTGTCACATATTTACAAAAGTAGTAAAAAAGAACATAAACAATACTCCCAATCTGAGAATTTAATCTCTAGGTTTGACCTTGATAAGTGTGCAAGGTCAGTTTTGATGGGCGAATCCAATTAAAAGGTAATTCTTTAGAATACCTTACATTGCACAAACCAGCAAAGCATGAAACTCCTAGATTATGTACTTTAGTCAGAATAGCCATTTTAATACAAATGTTTTGGGGGCCTGTAGGTGAACCGCTGGGTCATTTGGGGTCAAACTTTAGGAGGATCAATTTTGGATCATTAACTCACATCTGTGTAAATTTGAAGCACTTTTTCTCAACCAAATGCGTTAACAAACTAGCATTAGATAGAAGAAAGAAAACAATACAAACAAAAACAATAAACTATACAAAACTATCCATATAATTTAACAACAGCCAAAACCAACAGCACAGGAATCGTTATTGTCAATGAACATGTGCTCGCAGTAGGCAAACAGTTTCATTTGGTACCATTCTGTGATGTCATGCACCCATGTTTAAACTCAACGGTAACATCATGTGGAAGCCCAAGTGGAGGTTTTCTGGTACATCCCGTAAAGAACTTGATGAATTCCTTAAATGACACTGGTGACTTTTCTGTGATTAAAAAAACACAAATTATTCGGTTTTGTGGTGCACCTATTGTGATGTATGTAATAACATACAATTTCAATCATTTTTCAGCATACCGTCATAGTAGCATGATTCCATAAGGTCCAAAAAACACTTGAAAGTAGTTATTTCCATTATCTTTTTCGAACTTCCATCATTACCAAAATTTGGAACTACAATCTTTGAAAAGCTTTCAAGATGTATTGGTCTTTTCCATGTTTCCTCTGAAGTGAAATGATTCTTTTTCATCTTTTTTCTTTGCATTAAAAAAGTCAAAGCTAAGCAGCCTTTTTAACTTCGTTCCCTCTGAAACATTATCAGGTGCAGCAACCTCACTTTCATTTGCAGTGGGAATTTTACAAGAACAGTGAGGACAAAACTTAAAATGTTCTTCCACAGGTTTACCACAGCTTTGACAAAACATTTTGTGGCTCTTATGACTATATACCTGTGTACGAATTTTTTTAAGAAATACATAAAGGTGTGCTGCGGGGTCTTGCCAATGATGTACACGGTTATCATACGACACAATTTAGACCAAGCTTTGCCAAACACTTTAATCCCATACTACGAGGCGGGGTTGTGACAATTCAGTGACAGGCTGTCACCTATCGCCTGTCAATGACACCCTGTCACAGATTTACTGACACCCTGTCACAAATTTACTGACACCCTGTCACAAATTTACTGACACCCTGTCACAGATTTACTGACACCCTGTCACTGATTCACTGACGCCCTGTCACTGATTCACTGACGCCCTGTCACTGATTCACTGACGCCCTGTCACTGATTCACTGACGCCCTGTCACTGATTTTGACACCCTGTCACTGATTTATATTTTTTGAAAAAAAGAGTATTTTTCCTTTGTCGTTTGAAGAGCCAGGTTGCAGAAAGGGGTTTGAAATAAAGATTGAAAGCAGATTTGATGCACTGTTGGAAAATAATGTTCAAGAATTAACATCTGAGTTCTCTAAAATCATGAATGCGACTGTGATGAAAACTTTGGAAAAGGCTGGAACCAGAAAGCAGCCTTGCTGGATAACACAGGAGATCTTGAATACATATGAGATAAGTGTGGCCCACGTGGACACAATCTTTGATAGTCATGATACCAAAAAAGGTAAACTAATACCTCAAATCAAGAGTGTCTTATCTGAAGAACAAACAAGGGAAGGACATGATGGTACAGTCTACAGTCTTGTGAACCACTGGTCTAACAGATTGAATACTAGGTGAAAAAAAGAGACCACCATCAAGAACTTGGTCACAGAGGCCCTGTGGAGCACCATGAAGAAACATGGTATCAGTCTCTTCCTGATCCTCCTGATCAAATCACTGTATAATATAAAGGTCATCAATGCTGTGTTAACCAATGGAAGTGCACTAAAATAGTTTAAGACTTTGGAGTATTTCAAGAGTGCATACTGTCGCCAATCTTGTTTAACGTAGCTTTAATGGGTTAGCCATGTAACATGTCGCCATATAACTCTTACATCACCATCATGCACAGGACCGACGAGGGAATAAGAAGACAAGGCAGGCCCAGAACGAACTGGCTTTGGCAATGTTCAGGGGTGGACAGGAAAATAGATCATGGAATACAACAGACTAGCAAAGAATCAAGATAGATGGGAGAAATTGCCCCAGGGGTCCCCGGACTACAGCAGTGACTTACTGTGTTAAATGACTCTTTTGTTTGTTTTAACTAGCTTTTGTTTTGAGTTTTCCAAAAATATTGGTGTTGGTACAAAACCTTTACAGGAATTCTAAAGCATGACAAACTATTTCAGACAGCTTTTATTACTGAACAAAAAACAACGAATTTATGAATGCTTAAAGTGAAGGCAAGGTGTGATAAAGAACTTAAAAAGCTAAGCAAGCACACGATATTCTCTAGCTTTCAGTATATAGATTAATACTCTCCTGTAACAATGCAATTGACACTTAAAATTCAAAAAAAAAATACCCATCTTAGGGGGATGCTACGTGCAAAATAATAAAAAATCAAACCACAATCACCCAATCAACACTTTTAAATTGTAACGCTGATAGGCGATTGTTTCCGGTGGTACTAAATACCGCATGTGACCGCATGGTATACCGCATGTTATAACATGGCAGGAAGTTGTAAAGGACTTGAATATGCCTTTACAAAAATATAGTTTTGCGAACTTTTGAAAGCGCTAACGGTTAGAACTATTCTGGTTGGGTGAAGGTTTGTAATTAAAACAATGCTATAATCTGGTCTAATTTTCCCTTGTTGGGGCTTGTATTCTCGCATTTCACATACCATGCAGTATTTTAAGCAGAATAACATACGGTAACATGCAGTATTTAGTACCACCCATTGTTTCAGGCTGTCAAAACTGCCAAAGCAAGCAGCCCGGAGTGTGTCGGATTATAAGAAAGGTTTATAACTTGGGCTGCCAGTGGGTTAAATACTGGAGCTGTTATGGCACATTTACATGACCATATCTACCATCTGGCGTGGACAGACTTCAGTTAAGAAAACAACAAATATAATAAACCAATACACACATCCATAACATCACAATTTATAAGCAAACAGGACATTGCCAAGACTAGAAAATATTTAATGGTCTTACCAATACATTTTCATACCAAATGAAACAAAGCTTTGCATTTATAAGAGCCATGGCATTTTAGCAGGCTAGTCTACAGCCATATTGAGAAGTTATATGTCAGGGATATCGCCATGAGGCGCTTTGTCCATGAAGCACAGTGTGAGGTACACTACCAACACGAGTGAGGCTATAAGTAAAATCTTAATAGTCTGTGTGGAATTGAACTAAAACTGGTAAAGTTTAGTGCCTTGTTTACATAAAACGATTTAAACTTGCCTTAATTATATTGTATATCTTATACTCAGGGTCGCCATCCTATTCTTATTTCGAAGACTTGACCTTATTTTGAAAGGCAAGGTCTTTAAAAAGTTTATTTTCCTTATTTCTAAGAAATGTCATTGATTTAGACTTGAGTCCTCAAGTCAAATCCCTACTACAAGTAAACCTGAGTTGTCCTGAATTTTCTGTATACAAGCAGTTGCTCGAATAGATTGTTTCTGGCAAAAGACTAGCCTGCTAAAATGCCATGGCTCTTATTTCTATGGTGGACCTTCTTCCAGCGACTCATAACTTGCTTGATGGCGAAACTTGTGGATCTTCGTAGCACCCAGTGGTTTCATCCATTTCGATGTCACGAACGGCAAGTAAACATCGGCAGAACTTTTGCAAATGACCGAGCACCTAAAAAAATGAAATGTGGTATTCAATTTGGATAGAGTAAATACAGAACAGTCTGGAGATGGTGTTTTACTGAAATAAGACACCAGTATTGATTTTTTCCACATAATCAGACCTTGCACTGCCACACAACAGATAATGCTGCTAAAACACCTTAAACAGGATCAAGTGTAATTTCCCTTATTAACCTTATCAATCCCCTTCCTTTCTGTGTTTAATGGAAAATCAGCATTAACTTGTTGCAGATCTTTAATTCTGACAAGGTTTCAAGGTGGTCATCGAGTTTTCCAATGAAGTCTTCTTGTAGTTCTGTGTTTCACTGTAGTGTGACTGTAGCACATGGTTGTTTGTCATCACTCTGACAGTGTTGGTCCTTGTTACGAACATAGTTCTGCCAGTTTCTGAAGGTTTTTCTTTGTCGAACAAACCTACATAGTAAAGACAAAAAAAATTAAAATTATGTAATCTTATGAAAATTGGCAAATTTGGGCATCGAATTTTTGGAGTAACACAATTTTGTGCACTTTTACTGTGTGAAAAAGTACCTTGAATGCCAAATGGCAGTGAAAAGTCTATCATCTCTATCAAGTTGTTGCTGCTGTAATCTTCTCCTCATTTGAACATCTTCATCTGCACTTATTGTGGCTGTCCTCAGTGTGTGTCCACTACGAGTTGTGCCAGTAAAGTTTTGGTATCTAATTGCCTGGAGAAATGTTAAGAATTTCTGATTGAAGTTTTAATATTTACTATGGCACACAATACATAAACTGTTCAAATTTTACCTACTGCACAAAAGCAGCCTAAATTGTTTAACTTAATATTATTGAAATTTTACAAACAGAATTTATGAGCTAATACTTTTTGTCACATGATACAACATAAATTATTTTCCAGGCAATTTCCGACCAAGAAACCATGCCACAGAATTGTTTGGACTGACACAACTACAATTTAAAAAAGATAATAACGCAAATTTGCCTACCTGTAAAGTTTCACGTAGCACCTTGATGTTCCCCGATTTGTTGTCATTGAGAACATATTCTTCACAAGCATAGCAATATACATAGAGTTCATTGACATCAATCACTAATGGATGACCAGATTCCAAATAATGGTTTAATGCAGTGGTTCTTAACCGGTGGGAAATTTCCCACTAGTGGGAAATTTAATGTTTTTAGAGGGAAATTATGTGAGTTAGAAGTCACCAAACTTGGGCTTTTTTTATTAAATTAACCGTTGAAAGTTAATTTAATACAATATTTTCCGCAACAACATGTAAGATTAACTTCACCTAGTTTTGCAAGGCGCATAAAAATCCAACAATCGTTTGTTACGTCACAGACATTACTAAAAGTATCAATGACTTTGTTATTGTTCGCGAATAAATGCATTTGGTCTGTTGATTGTGATGCGATAAATGACTATTGCAAGCACATGACATATAAATAAGATTGCAGTATACCTTTAAGGTCCCGACAAAATCACTTCACAAAATTTTTTTGATTAAAGAATAATTTTTTGTTAATGTTGGGCACAAAACATTATTATAAAAATAACAGAGGGGGAAATTCGAACTTGGTGATTTACTTTAATGGGAAACCACACCAAAAAGGTTAAGAACCACTGGTTTAATGCATGTTCATGGATATATCTGTAGGTTATATACCATTTTATAAATACTCAAATGGTCATCCAAAACAGTCCACACATTATTTATTCATTTTTATAGACTGTAGAACATTTTGTTTTGTGTTTTGACCATGGTTCCTACCTTCCACAAGCAACATTAGGGTAGCTTAGACATGTCCAAACAGACTCAGTTGTAAGGCAAGTGTTGCAGAGCCATCTTTGTGGGTTGACAACTGAATGACGTTCACCAATAGTCATGCGCAGTATGTGCTTGCAATTGCAAATGCTTAACTAAAACAAAATTTGCACAACCCATTAGTGCATGCTTATAGTTAAATTTAGGATTTTGATAAAACTCATCACATGACAATATTTTACAGCAGAGCTAGTAAAACCATTGAAAAATGGACTTTAAATTTACTGAACCATTTAAACCTTCAACACACCTCATACTCTGTGGAGAGTCTAAAACACGTGCATCTTGTAAGATATTGACTTGCTTGCTGATACACCATCCTGAAATAACACATTTGGTAACAAATCACTGTGTGTAATAAAAACGTTTTTGTAGAATGAACAAAAAGAGCATTTTCTGACTCGGACTTGAAAATATTTCAACAAATAAGAGATTTTAAAGTAAAATACTGTTATACACAAGAATTATTGAATCAATAATACATTATTCACTACAGAACTACAATTATTGATTGCTCGAACACATACATGTGAAAGATCAGTAGAGCGTTTCTGCTTCTGGTCAGCTTTCATCAAAGCTTCTGGACTCTTCCTGCCCATGTTTCCAAATGAAATTTGCGAACTCAATGAATTTGATTGTTTACCAGGTAACAAGCTATTTAAATTACAGAACCTATGGAATTCCTAACCTAACAAACACATAAAACATCCATACCAATTTAAACACACTTAGAAATTTATCGCACAGAGCGAATATAATTGGCTAAGTTGGCCACAAAATAACTTTAAAATAATGAACCATATTAAACTTAATTTTGTTTTTTTAGCCATTTAACCCCTTTTAACAAACTCGAAACATGGTGATTCATTTGCAGTTGTTTTTTTCTTTATTTTGTCTAAACACAGTATTTTTTAAAATCTCTGGTTATATAATGTATCAACTTAAATCTCCAAGTAGACATTGACAATTACAAATATGTGCACACAATTCAAAGGTGCAATTAAATACAACACCAATAACAACAACCAAATACTTGTGTTAATCTTGGTTATCTTTAAATCTTGGGTTTCCAATCGTTAAATGTTTGTGGCTGTCTGCAAAAAAAAAATAAAAAAAAAAACATCAACAATTTTTTGTGTAAATATGGCAGAATCAGTTTAAATGGGTAAAAAGACATTACCACTCGTAAGATTGTCCTGAAGCTAGGAAATTCTAGATGCACTATTTTTTTGAGCAGCTTTAAACGTGTTGGTCTTCATGTGTACAAAACGTTTTTTTGTTTGGAAACTCAGATAATCTCCTCTTTTTGCACATAACATTACATATTGTTAAATATTCAGATATGACAATGTGGCACAAAACAGAGGTTAGACATGTTTACATAATAAAAAAAAACTACTTAAAACAAATTGATTGAACTTTTTCGCCCTGTTAGAGCTCATCAGACTGCCTGGCAGGCAATGAAAGTTCAAAAACACACTTACCTTTGCTGCTTGCAGAATTTAAAGATTTTACCAAAAAGTCATGAGGTACATTTTTGCACGAAATTTAGATTTAAAACCTTTGCTGCTTGCAATTTTTAAAGAAAACCCTTACAAGCAAAGACCTAATAAATTCGCTTGTGTTCATACTATCGCAAGAACGCAAGAACGCCCTGTCACCGATTTTGCCCTGTCACTGATTTTGCCCTGTCACTGATTTAATGGCGCCCTGTCACTGATTTAGTGACACCCCAGCCCTGTCATTGACGCCTGTCACTAACAGTGACAAGTGTCACGAAAAAGTCACAACCCCTGTTGCATACTACCGTTTTCACTATGCCAGTTTCACTTAACCTCGTGGTCGGTTTGGCGGAATATTTTTCGAAACCAACGAAGTTACATACTGTTTAAAGTACAACAACAAACCTTTTTCTTTAACCACAGTTTCGTTCAAGACTGATGTGCAATGTTTTCTGGTAATTTGGCATTTTACTTCACGTATTTATTATTTTGTTCCGTTTTTGGGTAAATGCATGTTTACTCACCACGTGCAGGGACGAATATTGAAATCGCGATCGACAAATATTGAAATCGCGATCGGCAAATATTGAAATCGCGATCGGTGAATTTTGAAATCCCGATCGGTGAATATTGAAATCGCGATCGGCGAATATTGAAATCCCGATCGGCAAGTATTGAAATCCCGATCGGTGAATATTGAAATCGCGATCGATGAATTTTGAAATCGCGATCGGTGGATATTGAAATCCCGATCGGTGAGTTTTTAAATCGCGATCGGAATATATATGTCGATTTTAAAATATATTTTGCGATTTAAACTTTTTCGCACGTTGCCCTTATGGGCCACCGTATGAACCAGTACACATGGGCTTCTTTACAATGGCGGGCAATGGGTGAAGAGTGAAGATATTGGCAAAAAATCGCAATTTCTTGCATTTGTACTGACCCTGTGGGTAGACAAATAAACACTGCCGTATATCTGACTCCAATAATTAAACTATCGCTATCTAAACAAACAACAAGACGCAAAGCTAAATTAACGTTCCCACATTATATTTTAATAAGGCATACCACGAGAGCGCCTCTTGCGGCTAAACACGCAACACAAAAGTCACCGCGCCAAGAATCAACTGTGAGATATCAATTCCAATGCGTACTCTAGTCACTCTTATGATAACTCTCCAAGTTACTGATCTTAAGTCAAAATTGATGCAGATTATATAGTTTTCAGGTCACCTAGTTGTTATGCCAGCTAGTCGTAAAAACGTACGCCCGAAAAGATTAACTGTGTTCTAAACCGTAATTATTCTTTAAATCGCTTTACAGAAGTGTCATATATAATATGGCTGGAGGCCAAGTAATACGTGGGTTACTGTTAACACGTTAAAAGCGATACAACAATAGCCTTAAGCCAGTATATGACCGGTCCAGTAATAAGAAAAACAGGTTTAACAGGTGGTCAAGCTTTTGTGTAGAAAAAGGCGAGTTATGAACGGGGTTGACCGTGATGATATGACACGACAATTACACGAATTAAAATGTTTTGAATTAAAAAGTCCAAAGTCCGATGTATTTTGAATTAAAAGTCCAAGGTCCGATACATCACTCTCCGTCCCGTGAAATGTTTTCCGGGAGAGATTCTCCTGGATGATGTTTTCCGAATTAGTTTGTTGTCCGTTTATTGTTTCCGATTTGACGCTTCGTGCTCCAAAGTCAAATGTTGATTGTGCCAAAATTTTTTGTCCATTCTTCGTTTGCTTGATGGTTGGATATCACGCTGTGTGGTGATAGATTGTTTGTATTTTTTGGTGAACTGCAGTTGACGAAGTCTTTTGTATTTTCGAACGTCATCGTATCAATGGAGATGCGTTGAATGTTGTTTGATGCGATTCGAACAGTTGATCCGGTGATTCGAACAGTTGAATTCGCACGTTGATTTTCGAACGTCTGTAATCTAAACTTAACATTTCGCGCGGCAAATTTTCACACCAATGATTATATAAGGGCTTTTTTTTCAAAAGGGATATAAGGATGATTAAGTATATATATACAATACGATTAAAAAAAGGCGCAAATTCTAAGTACTATGTAGGTTTGTGATATACAAATAAAAATAGTTTTGACATTTGACAAGTGTTTCTGCTTCGAATTCTGGTAAGAAATTAAACGAGCTGCCGTACTTTTCAGAGTTTTTGCTAAGCTTTTTTACGGTTTGACGCGTAGCTGTGCTGGCGACTTGATTTTACATGTGAAATTTGGCTTTGCAGCCTCCCACTTGTAAGGGTTTTGCAGTGCTTTTGCAATCTGCGGTTGTGAGTTGTTGAGTCGCATTTTGAGGTATTACTCTCGCCATTTCGACCGACAGGCCAATCTATGACAGATTATTATATTTTCGCGCTGCCGTCGAGGCAAGGTAAGGATTTTTAGGCAATCAATCTCATTTGAGTTGCAATTGCTTTTAGGCGGTATTTGGCCTAGCGACTGAGCAGCAATGCTGCTTTGAGCTGTGCTCATTGAATTATAAAGTTCAATATGAACCATATTGGCTTGGCGTTTCGAGGAACGCGTGCGCGCGGCGGCGCTATAGTGTCAAGGCCATTTGCATTTGCTTTAACATCTTTCCGCTTTATTACTGTAGCATTCTCCTGCATTTTTCCTTGGCACGTTTAATTGATTAAACACAATTTCATATTTACCGTTTTGGTTTCACATATAGTCATGTCAAATCTAAAATTATTTTTATACAGGGTCAACCTACTAGGTACTTAGAACGAATGTTATGATCGTTTTTTGTTTTCTTTTTATATCAAGGTAGTTGTTATACGAGTGATGGTCAATCTACGAGGCTTGGTTACAGACGCTTCTGGTTATATTGGCATGAGCGAGGCCAATGAAAATTAATGTACCTACTGCTTGACAAGTCGTCGTCAGTATTGATAGAAATCGTTCGAACCTCCGGTAGCATTGATCTATCTGTAAAACTACACTCAAAAAAACAAAACATTAAATCTGCAACTTTGCGACGCTAACTACTTAGAGCAAACAAACTGCCACGTAAGAGTATTAGTAATAAACCAAACAAGAACATGCTTATCTATGAATGATAACGGTCTGCAAACTTTCTATGCCCTAATGACCAACTTTCGCTTTTATGTCTATAGCGAGAAGCCGTCAATCCCTATTGTGCAAGGACTTACAGACTATTGGGTCTGACAATTATGTAGAAGTAGTAAAAATGAAATAATTGCTGCCTTAGGCGCATGCGGCCCCAATAACCGCAACCACGAACGAGAGAGACGAGGATTTCTAATTAAGTAGACAAGTAGATTATTATTAGACCGTATCAAGCATAAAGGTGACATTTCCCAGTAAAAATTATATTTAAGACATGTACAGTTGCTGTCTTTTAGGATTAGCAATCGCAAGGTAGAGATTAAAAGTAAGGTGAGTAGGCAATGTCGTAGTAAGGTAATCAAATTCGTCCGTAAACAAAAGTCAATCAATAATTATACTTACCTGCTATCCGATTCTCAGATCGCCCGCGGATCTAAACAAACCGGCGTTTCGTCTGACTAGTTGCTGGAATCGGCACGCGTCGACTAGGGCACTTTTATTGTCGGCGACAATTGTGTCCTTTCCAGTCACTTTGAAAGACTGAAAGTTTGTTAGCTTGCTAATCAACGCGATTTGATCAGCTTTTTCAGTCAACGCATCAATGGACAAACCGTAATCAGGCGCCAAAAACGACTGGTTCAACCACTTTTCGGCAACCGGTTCTAGATCTTGGTTATCGCCCTGAGGAACCAAACTATCAACAGAGACACTAGGGCGCTTACTTTCCAACGTAACATCGGGAAGCGACTCATTTACCTTAGCAACAGGGTTAACGCCAAAAGCCTTTATCAGAGCCTGTTTTAGATCGTCATACGAAAGACAACCACCAACAGCACCTAAAATTACGTGGCTGACCTTTTGCGCTTGTGCCTGGTTCAACACAGAGACAATTAAACAGAATTTCTCAGCGTCGGGCGTTACCTCGTGTCTTTGGAAAATGTTTTCCACCGTTGTAAACCAAAATTTTACCGTATCCGTCCATATGGGAGGTAAATTAAGTTCATCAATCCCAACAGGCGCAGAATTAATTTGATATCGAGGTGTAAAATACTGTGCATTACACGGTGCCTGGCTACGTGGCAAAAACGGTGATGCTGCCTGGTTTCTATCTGAAAACTTGACAGAATAATCTGGGCGTATCTCAGTCTCAGAGTAATACAATACCGTTGGTGCAGTCCATGCAGACTGGACAGGCGTATTATAGCAATACGTCGCGGCGCTTACAGAAACGGGAACGAAACTAGCAATTGTCTGCATCATTAATTTAGGCGTTCTTAATAGCGATTTTATCAGAAGGTTAAAAGCGCGGAAATCAATATCACGGCAGAGGGCGTCACCAAATTTGTACTGACCCCGTGGGTAGACAATTGAACACTGCCGTATATCTGACTCTAATAAACAAACAAACTATCACTGTCGAAACAAACCTAAAAAGACGCAAACCGGTTTAACGTTCCACCATTATATTTTAATAAGGCATACCACGAGAGCGCCTCTTGCGGCTAAACACGCAACACAAAAGTCACCGCGCCAAGAATCAACTGTGAGATATCAATTCCAATGCGTACTCTAGTCACTCTTATGATAACTCTCCAAGTTACTGATCTTAAGTCAAAATTGATGCAGATTATATAGTTTTCAGGTCACCTAGTTGTTATGCCAGCTAGTCGTAAAAACGTACGCCCGAAAAGATTAACTGTGTTCTAAACCGTAATTATTCTTTAAATCGCTTTACAGAAGTGTCATATATAATATGGCTGGAGGCCAAGTAATACGTGGGTTACTGTTAACACGTTAAAAGCGATACAACAATAGCCTTAAGCCAGTATATGACCGGTCCAGTAATAAGAAAAACAGGTTTAACAGGTGGTCAAGCTTTTGTGTAGAAAAAGGCGAGTTATGAACGGGGTTGACCGTGATGATATGACACGACAATTACACGAATTAAAATGTTTTGAATTAAAAAGTCCAAAGTCCGATGTATTTTGAATTAAAAGTCCAAGGTCCGATACACATTAAACGTCAAATAACTTTGGAATTGAAGTGATAATAAACTTGCAGGTTACGTAAGTGTCATGTATCTCGTGTATTTTATTCGTTTTTAAAAGTTTATTATGTGTTTTAAAAGGATCACTAACCGTTTTTGTTTGATTGATTTTTTAATGTTAAATATACCGTGGGCAAGACTAAATTCTCGTATTTGTGATTTAGTTGTACTTCTGTGTAATAGCTAGGTTAGCCACACCGTGCCAGCCAATGGCTAAAAATCTTTGTTTAAAATTTGCAATCCTGAATTTCAAAGCAACTCTGATATGAAGAAACATTACGGCAATTTACAAAAATGTGTGCTCTCATTGCGTGACCCAACTTAGGGAGACATAATACATGCTTCATAAAGAAACGTAATATTAATTTCCTTTTAACCTACTTCTGTTGTCATATGTGAAGATCACTTTGAAAAAAGCGATATTGGTTGCTGAAAAAAGTTAAAAATTGGTGCTTTGTCATCCAAAAAAATTCCTAAACAGCATTACAGGACAAAATTGGTAACATTGCCCATGAACATATAAATGTTTATTACAGCTAAAATCATTTGTTGTGGCCAAGACAAGCAGAAAAGCACCATTTGACAGAAAGGTTCTTTCATAAGTTAAACACCACAGCGTTAAAAGTGTTGAGAAAGCTTTTAAACAATTAGGTCCTCAGCTGAAAGTTAGTACACACTTCTTAAGTTAACAATTCATTTTAAACAACAATTTGTACAACATTTAGAAAAGTGGTCATTTTATAGAAAAGGCAAATACCTTTTGGTAGAACAATATAAAAATAAAATTGTTAAAGCATACATAAGGTACAGTTATGTTTATTATGAATTAATCTGGGTTTCTGTATGTTAAAATTTTTGTGTTGAATGGGCTCCATTTTATGGATGGTGAGTTAAACCACTATCCTTGGGTATTACTCCATTGAGGAAATCAACTTTAAATGCGTTTTTAAGTATAACACCTGCTTTTAAAACAAGATAGTTTTTACCATTAGGTTTTTATTGTTTTTTGCATCATTACAGGGGAGTTGGATAACTTTAAACTTTGTATGGGAGTAAGCAGGAAAAATAAGAATATTAATAAACATGTCATACAAGCATGGAACGCCCTGACAGGCACAATCATAATTCGCTCACCTCACTGCAATGTAGCCAGTAGACATGGCAACACATTTAAAACTAGATCACCCAATCTTCAAACACAGTAACAGAAAAAGGGCCGGTAATGTGTAAAATGTGTGCAAAGTATGGCAAAAAATGGAACGCAACAGAGTGCAGCAAATGAAATCCAGTGCAACTAGTGAAGAAGAATTGGTAACAGTGGATGACCGAATTCATTAGGATATCTTGGTATGCAGATTCAAATGTTTCTCATTTAATTTTGGAACAGCAATGTGTCATTTTCCATCTGCAGGATTTGGTTGAAAGTCAAAAACACTCACTAATGAGTGGCAAGCCTCATTTTTTTAAAATGCAATGTAAAAATGCTTCAAAGACCATTAATCGGAGACGGTACCACCCTGATGTGGTTCATTGGGTAATTGAGTTGTTTGCTAGAGCTTCAGCAGCATATAATCATCTCAGAACCAGTGGTGTTCTTATATTGCCATCATCACGTACTTTACAGTAGTACAGGTATAAGTTGCAATTGTACACATAATTTTTTGAACTGACATATCATCACACAATCCTAAAAAACACTGTATGGTAGATTGTTGAAAATATTGGCTCTGGTGCATGCGGTATCAACCAATTGGCAGTTAATGCTCTGTGGATGAAAAGTTAGTTAACAGCAGCAATTTATGCACTTTTTCATGTTTTTTTTAATTTATTATTTTCATGTAGTCAAGAAAATTGGTATTCTAGGAAGGCCACTTAGTTGGATTTATTGACTACGGGGCCAGAAATGCAGACACCATAATGGCAATCCATATATGTAGCAAGGTGGTACACATAATGCAAATTGTCCAATTCAGCGAATTCAAAGTCCAAACTTGCTACATAAATAAGGTTAATTGCCATTTTTTATGATATTATTAAGAAAATTCCAAAAACTAAAACATTTTTATCAAACTAAACGTCGCAGCTCAAAAAACTATCGACAAGACGACAAAATATGTGTATGTTCTTACCAATGCACACGAAATGTGTACTTGTTCATTCAAGCGTGCAACGTCTGAAGGAAGGCAAAACCAATATATTTGCGTTCATGGCAATTAAATTAGATTTGTTAAAATAAAAATGTTTAAAAAATACATCAACATATCATAATTACACATTAAAAGTTACATCTTGTTCTATGTAGTAATTCACCCGAGAGATTTTTTAAAAAATTTAGTCGGCAGACGAGTTGCGCATCTAGTGAATTAAGTTATCTATGGTCGTACTCCTGCTTTAAAAGTCAGTCGTAACATTTCTTGCGTCATGGGGGTACATCTGATATCAGAGGCTTGCGCAAAACGCATTTAGCAATGAATTGTCTTCTGCGCTCTGCAGTGATATAGATTATGCCAAATAGGAAACAAAAAGCAGGTAACGGTAACAGAATATTCCAAGAAAGGTCGACATGTGACTTCAAATCCGCTGTACACGTAATCAGTAATTTCTGACAGCCATATGGAAAACTCGCTTCACATTGCTACATCGTTCATCTCACCGAATATTGCTAAACTTGTTAGAGAAAAACAGGGCCAAAGATCAGGTTGAAATGTCGACGTGTAGTAAAAACTTTGTTGACTTTACTATATCTTGGTGTGTTTATTGTTCTTATAATTGTAAAGATCTAAGATTAGAATTTCGATGTGAGGATTTTAATTAGAAATAATAAGACACCCATTTTTAAGATTACAAATTAGCAGTAAACAGTTAAGTGGTCCTCGCAATCATTAGTAAACCGCATGTGGCCCTTTTGCCCAAAAAAGGTTGGACACCCCTGGCCTAGACCCAACCTTTCTACACCGCGGGACCGGTAAAAATGTAAAAACAATCCACGGACCGGGAAATGCAACAGATATTCGTGAGCTTTTTGTTCACCAAAGTTGTCGTTGCGCAACATAATGCAATATTTAGTCTTAGGATATGTATTAAAGACGAAAAAAATAACCAAACGGCAATCAACTCAACTCAAACAACAAAACGCTAATTCATTTACATACAAAATTAATGTTAGTTGGATGTTTGATGTTGTTTCGCTTATGAACCTCATCTCAAAATCTCAAATCATCTAAAAGCGAAGAATAACTTTGTTTTACAAAAAAATGTTGAATGCTAGACACAATTTATGACAAAACAATCATAAACTTCACAAAAGCGTTATTAAAAAATTTTGCGGGTATGAGCTATCCCATTTTTTTGCAGCCAAGCTGAAAATAAGTTTCGCAGGCACCGACAACTTTGCAACAGGCCTACTTTTGTAACGCGCCTTTTTAGTTCGGTATAGACCTGCAGTTAAACAGTTGTTGCAAAGTTTATTTACAGTATAAAATCGGACATATAAAAGTCGACGGGTAAAACACCTCTGCCCGTCATCACCACCAACCACGACTCACACGTGCATTCCCTGCCACGTCGAGTATCGCCACGTACAGAAAGAACACTGGGGGCGCCACAGTGCGTATGTGACGTAATATTTATGTAACACACTCCCCCCTCCACAAAAAATAGAATGTCCACATTCCATAGTACAAACACGTACAGAGGCGAAGTTCGGAAATACAACTACATTAGGCCACTGTTTTACATTTGTAAACACAATCTTATAAAAAGAGATTGAACTTAACACACATGAAATAATAAATTGACATGGAATAAACGATGAATTGACACAGAATAAATAAACAAACAAGAAAAAAAATAATAAACAAACAAAATAATGTGAAAACAATTACAAAAACATATGACGTCGTGAACAAAGAAGAAAGCATTGATGTGGAAAAATTGAAACACCATGTCGTAACACAAAACAGGACAAAGCACAAGAAAACCGTCAAACAAAAACAAGACATAAATTTAATTTATGCAAACAAGACATTAATTTAGTTTGCTTTTGACTACAAACAAGGTGCATTTACTGCTAACAAGGTGCACAACTTTTGACTACAAACAAGGTGCATTTAGTGAAATATTTAAACAACACATACAAGTAAACACATACAATTATTGAATCTCAACGGCGGGGTAAAATGTAGGCCGACGAACATTACGCCGTGGTCTTGTATGCACGCGCTCTGCACACTGTGGCGTTTTTTTACGTGGTGCAAAGTACGCTCCTGGAGGCGGAAAATTATGCACATTCTTGTGTTTTTCGACCATCTGTTCGCCATCGTCCACATCCTCGTGATCGTAACTGTTGTGTCGATTAAAATCGCCCCTACTCGGTTTTAGCCTATTGAAATGCACAACCTGTTCTTTTCCTCGGTGATCTCTTATCGTGTAGTTCACTGGTGAATTGACACCTACAACGGTATAGGGGCCCTTGTACGGCATGTGGAATTTAGTCTTCTCATCTGTTCTGAGGACTTGATCGCGGAGCAGAACCACATCGCCGATACCATAGGTCACATTTTGAGCTCTTTTGTCATACCGTTCTTTCATCTGTCTTCTTCGATGATCGAGTCGCCGCTTCACAACATCGTGGACAAGACGCATTCTCTCCTGGAGATCTTCCGGTCAACAGGTGATGGGGAGAAATGCCAGTTTCTTCATGTCTGCTGGCATTGTAGGTTGCACATATGGACGACAAGGATTCATTCCAAAAAGTGGACGGTACTAACGGGGCTCGGGGTTTTCGTGCTGGAAGCTTTCGAATGTCACACGTTGGACATGATAAACAGTAAGTTTCAACAAACTTGTTCATTCTCGGCCAATAAAATCGAGTTGAAACCCTTCCTAAGGTACGTTGCATTCCCATGTGGCCACCACCATGTTGGTGATCGTGCAGAAGGGACAGTACCTCATTACGCAAACTCACAGGCACCAACAGTTGCGTATATTTGCCGAGCGGCTCCTTTTCACATCATAAGTCTCCTTTGACTGCCAAAGCCACCGAAGTGAAGCATGATCCGTACGCAATAAGAAAGGCTTGTCGAGGTAGCATTGAAACTGCTTTACAGCATACACCACAGCTAGAAGTTCTTTTCTTGTCGTGGAATCGTTTTTCTCGCACTTTGTGAGAGACCTTCCACCAAATGCAACCGGATGCTCGCTTCCGTTTACAATCTCAGATAATCTCTTTAGCTCAGTCGCATTAAGTCCAAGGTTATCCACTTGTAATTCCTGTAACAGCTTTAAGACATCGTTGTCACGGACATTCATCATCTGTTTTTCGGTTTTGGACGAGTCGCACGTGACCACCTTCGACCGAGGTAACCATGCTGGAGGGGCAAACCTCGTATTTGTTCACAACGTCTTGATTGCCTTTGGCGTACACGTCACAGCGAGCAAGCTCCGCTTTCCACTGAACAGAACCTGTAACTTCAACTGGTCTCGGTAATAATGGAAGCGTACCAGCGCCCGCAGTCAGGGTCATGTGTTCGTAATTTACTATACAGCGATGTTCTTGCAAGTAATCCAGACCAAGTATACAGGAGTCCGCCAACTGTGGAGATACCAGCACCCGAAACGCTGCTTCAACCCCCGCTACTTTCACCCGAAGAGTTGTGATCCCATCCAGGTCGATCGGTTTACCATTGGCCCCCACAATTGTGTACATGCTTGGGCCAGGTGACAGAGTGCAACCAGACAAGCGATTAAACAAGGAACGCGAAATTACAGTCACTGCAGCGCCAGTGTCAATTAGGGCATACACTGGGTGTGAATTTAGGCTAATCACAGAATAGCGACGTAGTTCTTGTGATAACGTGTCAATTCGGTACACGTCTCGTGAGAACCTAGGTTGATTAGAAATTGGCTCGTCGACGATCGGTACTCTGTCTCTGGAAATAAGAGGCTTGACCGGTATAGTGTCTTTCTCGGCAATTTGCCCGAATATGACCTGGCTTGCCACATTGAAAGCATACAGGTTTGCTATTTGTACGGTTCTTACTGACAATAGAACCAACCTGTTGCTTGAGGTCTTGAAGCTCAAGGCGCAATTCTCCAATCAGCTTCAGCAACGCAGTTTGGCTTGATGAAGACTGTTCATTGGACACAGCCGCACATACACCTGTATTCTTGGGACCTTCTGGAAAAGAATCAGATTGATCTAAAACAATTTTACAGGCTGCTGAAAAAGATGGTTTCTCTTTACAAAGGTTTTCTTTCATAATTTTGTCAGCTAAAAGACGATTTTTTAAACCTCGGGTTAGTGCCAAGTAACAAAATTCTTCGCTCAAATCGTCATTATCCGGACATGCTGCTTGACCCAGCCTAAAAAGTTCCATAACAAATCTTCTGTCGGATTCATCGAACGTCTGCGTTCTTACCAGCAAGTCTTGCTTCGCCTTGTTTCTGAAAGCAGTGCCGCCGGTCACTTTAGTTGCAAGCGCCTTCAAGTCCGTATAATCAGCACTGTACAGGTCACTGCCGTTGGCTTGCTTCATATCAAAGATTACCTCTTCTGGCAAGCTTGCCAAAAGTGCGTGGCGCTTTGCCGCGTCGTTTGCATCCACGCTTTGGCAGAAACTTTCAAAGCTTGCCAGAAAGTGTAAAAAGTTGCCACCTTTATCAAAACGCGGTGGGGGGTAATAAAAGTTCATCCTGACGGATTAAAATGTCTAAAAAAGGTGTAAAAATTCCTCTCCCTGCAACAACTGATACAGGTCCTGGCGTGCTCGCCAATTTTGTAACGCGCCTTTTTAGTTCGGTATAGACCTGCAGTTAAACAGTTGTTGCAAAGTTTATTTACAGTATAAAATCGGACATATAAAAGTCGACGGGTAAAACACCTCTGCCCGTCATCACCACCAACCACGACTCACACGTGCATTCCCTGCCACGTCGAGTATCGCCACGTACAGAAAGAACACTGGGGGCGCCACAGCGCGTATGTGACGTAATGTTTATGTAACACTTTTCATTCCTAGTTTAAAAAGTAGCTTGGCATAAAGTGAGGTAAGTTGCGGACCTGCAAAATATTTATGTGGACCGGCGGTTGGGAACCACTGGCCTAGACTAAATTTACGATTTCCATATTTTTCGACGCTGGATCTAAAGTCTGGCTATTGGACAATGTCACGGATGAACATCAGCGAGAAGGTAAACGTGTTGTCACTTTATTCGGTGACAACTAACCTGGGGTTCTAGGTGAATTGGGTTATTATGTAGGGTACTTGGCTGAAAAAGCATTAAGAACCTCTACATTGAAGTGTTGTTCTATAGTCTAGTCGACAAGAGGGCCGGATGTAAATATTTGCACCAATCCAAAGGTAACCAGCACCAGCGCAATTCCCTAAATAACTACTAAAGCCTAAAGAAACCATTGGACTTCCAACTATATCTATTACGGAAAGTAGTATCACCAGCAGTAATATCGTCACATGAAACGATTTTTGCGCCGACTGCATCGATTTTTCAATTTAACACTTTTTAAAGCGTTGAGTCTACGTGACAATTATGTGTTTGTTTCACAATGTCTTTCTTGATTACATCATATCAGAAAAAATGAAAGTATTTTTAGAAAATTACGACCAGACAAATATTGTAGCAGGTATCAATAAAAAACGAAAGAGCCGTTGCTGTCACAGGGACGTTTTATGTCTTGTTTTTTTCCCTACAAAGACCATATTTGCTTGCCAGGGTCGGGTGCCAAATATGTGATAAAATAGTCAATGTTTTTACGTTCTGTTGGTAGCCAATAAAAAAGCTTTTGTTGGTTGTTGGTTTCTATTGCATAAAGTGTAATTTTTACGTTTTGCAACATTTGAGGAAAACGCACAAATAGCGAAGATGGGCGGCAGTGGGTCATCAGAAACACCTCCTGCTCCAAGTTCTGAAACATCAACTGAGACTTCAACTAGTGTTCGTGCAAGAACAAGCATTATAGAAACAATTACATCGACACAGCATTACACCACCGTTGCAGAAACTGCTGAAATTATAACTTACAGTGCAAGTGAAGGAACAAAATATTCTTCTCCACACTCAACTGAGATGGTAATTTTCAAAACAACGCAGGAATTTACTTTAGAAATGGACACAACTACAAGCAAAACACGTGAAGATTATTTATTGGTATGTCTACGGTAATACTAAGAACTGTGCAATTGTCATCTTTGAAATCAAAGAAGGAAATCTTACTCAACAAAACATTTTTTTAACGTGACTAATAAAGCTTAATGGTGGTCAACATTTTAATTATTCTCACCACTTTTCACCTTGATATTATTGGAGTTACATTAAACTATTAATGAAACAAGATTTGTGTAAAGTAATAACTAAGTTATGTGAAGTTACATTATTCCCAAAGGTGTTTATTGTATAACTATCGAACAGGTTTTTGGTGTTGGTATCAGCGTGGGAGTCGCACTTGTGTTGCTGATAATTGGACTAGCTTTCGCCATCAAAAGAGTGCGTAAGTTACATATTTCAGCAGCATTAAGAAAAGAAAACGCCAACGACCTTGTAAATACTGTGGGAGCGAACGACATGACATCTGCGCAAACAATTGTGGCAGAATCTGGTTCTTTGAACATGAAACAGGTCTCAAACACAATATGCCATATGGAATCTCTACAAAGAAAAACAGTCGACAATCTAATACATGAATCAACATCGAAAAATATCTAGCAAAAGGGTTTAGATTTTATAATGGTTTATCGTTACCTGAAAAACACTTCCATTTTATTGCATGCTGGATGGGTGTTTTACCTTTATATCTTTTAAAAAGTATTCTAGTTTGTTTAACAACCATTAATATCCGATTTAAAAGCCTACGCTTCACGTAAACACGAAAAAACAGACGACAACACCACTTTTTCCTATCCTTTTCCCTATGTAAACGCTGAAATCTTAGTGGTCGCGTTCAAGCGGAACCGATCTTAATACTTGCAGAAAACATTTTTATTTTTAAAACACAAATGAAGTTTAATAAGTATCAGATTAAAATTCCTAAAAATCTTAATAATTAATTCAAACGTATATAGCCTACACAATTTTAGTTCGATCCGTTGCGTATTGGCAAAGATATCGCCCAATTTATGTCGTCGCTAAATGTGCAGTCTCTGCTTATAGTAGTCTCTGATTAACCTCTCGCGGTAATGATTTTAACGTTAAAGCGGCGCGCATGGATAGTTGTGATTGGACACAAGATCACATGACCTTTTTGACTGCCTTGCTCCTTTATAGATTTTCTATTATTTATCAAGTAACTTAGGCTATGTATAAACCCTCAACCGTAAACACTCATCCTAGCAAACATGCTTAATTTTGCGCCGAGATAACTGGAAGGTTCTAGTTCAGAAAAGCTGACGGTTTGCATCTCTTTTTCGTTATCCGGTTATAATTCATCCTGCATAATAGGCGAAATGTAGTGTTGTGAAAAAACCAAAATTTTTAAGTGTAGGCTACTGATTTATTGCGTTGATAAATCGACTTCAGAAATTTCGATTGCAATTAAAATATATTCTTAGGCACACTGCGGGATGTTTTAATTAACATCTAGAACGATTGATTGTGTTTTGGCTCATTAGCGATAAAATAACAAAAAAGTGGTTTCAATGAGAACTTGGTCGACACTCCATTTTCACCCGATCCGTCTACTTTTAGGCGCTTTAAACTGTCGAATTCTGGATAATCCCGGGCCTTTATGCTGTCGTATTATATTCCATGTTATGGATTCTGCGCTTTAAGCGACATGGTATGCTACTGATATTACGAACAGCTTAGGGGGTTACCTTAGGTGTTGTTTTCGTTGGTTGTGGCTGTTTGTTGACAAATTAAATCAGCTGAACTGAACCTTACAGTGCGACAGGAAGTTGGAAGTCAGAACACTGGCTTCAATTTATGTTTTTTTTTCCTAAAATTGGTGGTAAGTTTAACTTATTTAAGTATTTTGTAAATAATAGAAAACCATTTTAATATAGAAAGACATATCACATATTTGTCTGACCTGAGGACATTAACTGGGTTCACACTTCACACACAGGAAGTAGATTTTGAGTGAAGCAGCATAGTTTTACGAGTTTGTCAGCCTTAAAAGTGACAAGCATCTGTGCCCCTGCAGGGTCCTGGTGTGTATTTGATTTGGACAAAAACATCAAGGTGTTGGAAGTTTAAACTCATATGGGCAACACTTTCATCGATTATAAACAAGGCAGCTACACAGATGGTGTATTTTTGATTAAAGGCAGGTCCTAATTGTTTCAGAAAAAAATGCAACCCGGACAAGTCTGGAAATGTTTGGGCTGGTGGTGAAAATTGGAATGTTAAAACCTGTACACTACAGGACAAGTGACAGAGAGACAGATTTGGTGAACCACAGATGATTGTGTGAGTAAACAGTTGATCTAATAACTTAAGGCAGATTAATATAGCATGACTTTGATATTTGGTATAGAAGTGTTTTACACACCTTAAAAACTATTACCTGAAAGACTGCGGTAGCATGCCTAGTTTTATTGACTGATTTTATTTGGTTGCCTCCAGCACTTGTAATATTAATGACTGGTAAAAACACTAAAATGGGTTCAAAATTGTTTGTGATTTTGAATATATATTGTATGTTTTGTTTAGTTAATAGTGAATTGAAATTTATTATTATATTGTGCAATTGCAGCTAAAGTTATGGGTGAATCCTCAAATGCACCGTACAAACTCATTTTATGGTTTGCCATGAAGGTGTCATTTGACAACAATTGCAGTGTTGAATTTCCTGACTAAAAACAATTTAAAGCATGCTTTTTGTGTTTAAAAGAAGCAAATGACACAAAGGCTATAGACTGAAGAGTATCCCAGGTAGATATATATACAATTAGTACAAAATAGCTTACATTGTTTAACATAAATCAACTGTGTTTGTTCAAATTAATATTGCACTATTGCTACTAAAATAAGCTCTACTTTCACATTTAGATTTACTTAGCAGATATCTCCAATTGTTAACAAAATGTTTGTTAAAAAATGTTGCAGATAGTTTAGTTTGCAGCTCAGCTATTTTTATATTATGACCATTACATAGCAGTACCGTCATATAGTCATTTGATGGTAGCATAAAAAGCCTTTTTAGCAACTAACCATTTAGTTATCAAGTAAAGATTGTAAAAATTGCATTTAATTAACTCCATTGTTTCAAAACTAGATTTTTATGGTGTTTAATTATTTCATTAAATTTGTGTTTTATTACAGGACAGGGCAAGGAGATGTTACCCTTAAAATCTGGAAAAGTTAGATGCAAGGAAAGGATATGTGTACGATTTAAAACTTTAACCTTTACACAGCTATAGATTGCATGCAATCTGCTTTCTGTATTCCACACCCAGCACATTAACCAAGATATGACCAAAGGTTCAACATAATAAGCAAATCTGTCTATTCCAATTGTTGTGTAATATTTAGATTGCTATATATGTCCCAATCTATTTGTTAATTTGAGGTGCTTTTTGTGCTTATTTTAATGCAAATTGTATTGTTTTTTTTTTGTTACACTGCGTTTTTAGTCTACAATTTTTATCCACATTTAATACTGAGTAAAAATCCATGACCACTTCCAAATGTTGAACCAGAATTATTTCACTGGATGTGAGGTGTTTTAATGCATTATTGCTGAGATACATTTGTGGCGCTTTTCATTGCGAGTTCTTTCAAAAGTTACAAAGTAAAGCCTCACGGAATTGGATCAATGACTTGAAGAAAGAATGTACAATCCCTGTTTCATTTCTACAGACTTGTTGAGGAAAGTTTACTCCAGAGAAACAACAGGCGCAATGGGTTACCTTGGTAGAAATAGTAAATTTATAGTCAAGAGATAGGGGGCAATTCAGGGAGCGTAAACTTGCTGGAAAGGAAAGCAAATCAACGTCCTGTTGTTTCAGCTTTTGTTAAAAAACTTAACCACGTCACGCTCCTTGACCCGTTAGTTTGAAACTTTGTGTTGCAAGCAAGCTTTATTGCGTCATTATCTGTTGTTTCACGTCAATTAGAAAACAATGACTATTCTTTAGTGCTAAACGATACAGTGATCTACCTACTTCAGGTTTTTTCGCATACCTTGGAAGTAATTAAGCATACGAAAGTTGTGTGTCTAATACAACTAATTCAACATTAAGTTTCACTTATCCTACAAAAAGCAAAAAATAAAATAACAGTTTATGGTTTGTTTTTGTCTTCGGTAGCTTACGACGATGAACACATGGCTTTGCATAAGGTCGCTAAAAGATTAAACAAACCTTTAGTCTTCACATCTTACTTAACAAATGCCTACATGTTTAAAGAAACATAAAATAGTGTAAAGGCGTCTAAAACTTTTTGTGTGATACTGGCGTTCGTGCTCCAAGTCGTAAAATAAAATAGCCTGCAGAAATTAGCAATATCAGGTCACAAGCAACAATTCAAAAAGCTCGTTTGAAAAACCGTTTTGCCTATGAAAACCGAATGATTTTATCTCAAACCGTTTGTGTTTTATGGCCGGCAATCTTTATCCCTGTGCGACCATTGTCGTCAGTGCGTGGACGGTTATGCCCTTCGAGGAATGATGATGCACGCTTCTTCTTTTCGTTTTGCTTATGGCAACAAGCTGAAACTTTGCAAGCTGTTACAGATTATAATTCCACGTTGGCCTGTGAAAACCGTTTAATTTTATCTCAAACCGTTCGTGCTTTATAGCCGGCAATCTTTATCCCTGTGCGACCATTGTCGTCAGTGCGTGGACGGTCATGCCCTTCGACCAATGATGATGTACGCTTCTTATTTTCGTTTTGCTTATGGCAACAAGCTGAAACTTTGCAAGCTGTTACAGATTATAATTCCAAGTTGTCCTGTGCAAACCGTTTAATTTTATCTCAAACCGTTCGTGTTTTATAGCCGACAGTCTTAATCACTGTGCGACATGATTGTATGGTATGGTGTGGCGGTCAAGCCATTCGACGAATGATGATGTACGCTTCTTATTTTCGTTTCGCTTATGGCAGCAAGCTGAAACTTTGCAAGATGTTACAGATTACAATTCCACGTTGGCCTGTGAAAACCGTTTAATTTTATCTCAAACCGTTCGTGTTTTACAGCCGGCAATCTTTATCCCTGTGCGACCATTGTCGTCAGTGCGTGGACGGTTATGCCCTTCGACGAATGATGATGTACGCTTCTTATTTTCGTTTTGCTTCTGGCAACAAGCTGAAACTCGGCCAGCTGTTATAGTTTACAATTCCAAGTTGTCCTGTGCAAACCGTTTAATTTTATCTCAAGAAGCCTACATCATCATTCGTCGAAGGGCATGACCGCCCACGCACTGACGACAATGGTCGCACAGGGATAAAGATTGCCGGCTATAAAACACGAACGGTTTGAGATAAAATTAAACGGTTTTCACAGGCCAACGTGGAATTATAATCTGTAATAGCTTGCAAAGTTTCAGCTTGTTGCCATAAGCAAAACGAAAATAAGAAGCGTACATCATCATTGGTCGAAGGGCATGACCCCCCACGCACTGACGACAATAGTCGCACAGGGATAAAGATTGCCGGCTATAAAACACGAACGGTTTGAGATAAAATTAAACGGTTTTCACAGGCCAACGTGGAATTGTAATCTGCAACAGCTTGCAAAGTTTCAGCTTGTTGCCATAAGCAAAACGAAAATAAGAAGCGTACATCATCATTCGTCGAAGGGCATAACCGTCCGCGCACTGACGACAATGGTCGCACAGGGATAAAGATTGCCGGCCATAAAACACAAACGGCTTGAGATAAAATCATTCGGTTTTCATAGGCAAAACGATTTTTCAAACAAGCTTTTGAATTGTTGCTTGTGCATTTGTTAAGTAAGATGTGAAGACTAAAGGTTTGTTTAATCTTTTAGCGACCTTATGCACAGTCATGTGATACCCAAGAAACTACTTCATCGTCGTAAGCTACCGAAGACAAAAACAAACCATAAACTGTTTTTTTTTTGCTTTTTATAGGATAAGTAAGACTTAATGTTGAATTAGTTGTATTAGACACACAACTTTCGTATGCTCAATTACTTTCAAGGTATGCGAAAAAACCTGAAGTAGGTAAATCACTGTATCGTTTAGCACTAAAGAATAGTCATTGTTTTCTAATTGACGTGAAACAACAGATAATGACGCAATAAAGCTTGCTTGCAACACAAAGTTTCAAACTAATGGGTCAAGGAGCGTGACGTGGTTAAGTTTTTTAACAAAAGCTGAAACAACAGGACGTTGATTTGCTTTCCTTTCCAGCAAGTTTACGCTCCCTGAATTGCCCCCTATTTTTTGACTATAAATTTACTATTTCTACCAAGGTAACCCATTGCGCCTGTTGTTTCTCTGGAGTAAACTTTCCTCAACAAGTCTGTAGAAATGAAACACGGATTGTACATTCTTTATTCAAGCCATTGATCCAATTCCGTGCGGCTTAACTTCGTAACTTTTGAAAGAACTCGCAATGAAAAGCTCCACAAATGTATCTCAGCAATAATGCAGTAAAACACCTCACATCCAGTGAAATAATTCTGGTTCAACATTTGGAAGTGGTCATGGATTTTTACTCAGTATTAAATGTGGATAAAAATTGTAGACTAAAAACGCAGTGTAACAAAAAAAACAATACAATTTGCATTAAAATAAGCACAAAAAGCACCACAAATTAACATATTTTACAACAATTGGAATCTAGACAGATTTGCTTATTATGTTGAACCTTTGGTCATATCTTGGTTCATGTGCTGGATGTGGAATACAGAAAGCAGATTGCATGCAATCTATAGCTGTGTAAAGGTTAAAGTTTCAAATAGTACACATATCCTTTCCTTGCATCTAACTTTTCCAGATTTTAAGGGTAACATCTCCTTGCCCTGTCCTGTAATAAAACACAAATTTAATGAAATAATTAAACACCATAAAAATCTAGTTTTGAAACTTTGGAGTTAATTAAATGCAATTTTTACAATCTTTACTTGATAACCAAATGGTTAGTTGCTAAAAAGGCTTTTTATGCTACCATCAAATGACTATATGACAGTACTGCTATGTAATGGTCGTAATATAAAAATAGCTGAGCTGCAAACTAAACTATCTGCAACATTTTTTAACAAACATTTTGTTAACAATTGGAGATATCTGCTAAGTAAATCTAACTGTGAAAGTAGAGCTTATTTTAGTAGCAATGGTGCAATATTAATTTGAACAAACACAGTTGATTTATGTTAAACAATGTAAGCTATTTTGTACTAATTGTATATATATCTACCTGGTCTACTCTTCAGTCCATAGCCTTTGTGTAATTTGCTTCTTTTAAACACAAAAAGCATGCTTTAAATTGTTTTTAGTCAGGAAATTCAACACTGCAATTGTTGTCAAATGACACCTTCATGGCAAACCATAAAATGAGTTTGTACGGTGCATTTGAGGATTCACCCATAGCTTTAGCTGCAATTGCACAATATAATAATAAATTTCAATTCACTATTAACTAAAAAAAAACATACAGTATATGTTCAAAATCACAAACAATTTTGAACCCATTTTAGTGTTTTTACCAGTCATTAATATTACAAGTGCTGGAGGCAACCAAATAATATCAGTCAATAAAACTAGGTATGCTACCTCAGTATTTCAGGTAATTGTTTTTAAGGTGTGTAAAACACTTCTATACCAAGTATCAAAGTCAAGAATGCTATAGTAATCTGCCTTAAGTTCTTTAGATCAATTGTTTACTCACACAATCATCTGTGGTTCACCAAATCTGACTCTCTGTCATTTGTCCTGTACTTGTAGTGTATTGGTTTCAACATTCCAATTTTCACCACCAGCCCAAACATTTCCAGATTTGTCCGGGTTGCATTTTTTTTCTGAAACAATTAGGACACCATCTGTGTAGCTGCCTTGTTTATAATCGATGGAAGTGTTGCCCATATGAGTTTAAACTTCCAACACCTTGATGTTTTTGTCCAAATCAAATACACTCCAAGACCCTGCATGGGCACAGATGCTTGTCACTTTTAAGGCTGACAAACTCGTAAAACTATGCTGCTTCACTCAAAATCTACTTCCTGTGTGTGAACCCAGTTAATGTCCTCAGGTCAGACAAATATGTGATATGTCTTTCTATATTAAAATGGTTTTCTATTATTTACAAAATACTTAAATAAGTTAAACTTACCACCAATTTTAGGAAAAAACTCCATAAATTGAAGCCAGTGTTCTAACTTCCAACTTCCTACCGCACTGTAAGGTTCAGTTCAGCTGATTCAATTTGTCAACAAACAACCACTGATCTAGAAAAAAGCCTGGATAGCGCAACCAGGCGTTACGATAAGGGGATTTTTGAAGCCTGTGTGGAGGTTTTGCCGCCATATTGGAAGGATCACCTGGTACACTGGGCAAAGCAGAAACACAGTGTTATGCATTCCGCTGCAACAAAAAACGCTAATAATGTAGAAGTATAAGTGACGGCAAAGGCAGTGATGATGGAGAGAGAGCGATACAAAGCTCAGATATTCCCGTACATTTAACAGGTAGGATATATTTTTGACATTTTGTTTGAGTTATAGTGATGGCAAGTTGGCAACTGAGGCTGATTTTAGTTGTATTGACTTGGAATATTGGTGTTTGTTATATAACTACAGATCTTTAACCATTATAATTGTACAAGACAAGCAAACCTTCTTCACGATGTAGTAGTACCGATTTATCCAAGTGATGTATACATTTTGTCAAATCCTGTGGTGTAGTGGTTTATCACATTTGCTTTATGGCAAAGGACCCTGGTTCGATTCCAGGCGGGATTAATAAGTATACAATCACTTGGTTATGTGGTTTGTTGATCTAAGTGGTAAGTTAATCTCAATATTAAACTCACATGAACTTCAGTTTTTTCATTACTATTTTACACACATTTTTATTACAGGTTTAATACTTTTGCTCCTAGCATTGCATCTTAGTCGGACCGTCGAAAGGCCGGATAAATAACATTGGCAGGCAAACCTGAAATCACAGCAAACACTCTCTGGTTTGCTCGGACCATTTTTAAGAAAAATATATGAACCATACCAGCCAAATTATCACTCTAAGAAAAGATACTGTTTCCCCATGAATCAAGACTGAACCAATACAGCAGGTGATAATTAAATTGTGTTAATTGAAATAATGAATTAGAACATTAAAAGTAATACATGAAAGAATGAGAATATATTTAAGCAACAACTGAAATTGAAACAGCATAATAAATGGCACCAACACAAAATGAAGATTAATACTGCTGCACAGTCTTAGTTTCCAATGTTGTTGATTAGAATAAATATTAGGCTACACAGCTCAGGTTAAAAGAATTTACTGGTAGATAAGCTACCATACAGTTTATTAGATTGTTCAATCATTTGTTTGATGTATTGACTTTCCAGAATCTATTTGCCCATGGCTTTTGATCACCCCTACATATTTCTAATAAGGCATCATGGGAATCATTCCTTAAAGAGTGCTTATATATTGTTGGTCTAAAATTGCCCAACCTGGCTTCGTTGACTTGTATTAAAGGTATTTTATTCTGTTGGGGGCTTCAACAACAATTCAGCTACTTAAAGCGACATGCAAGCGCCTTCTATGGAGAAGCAGTATCACAAAAAATAGCAATTGCCAAAACCAAGATTCTACCAATATTTTAAAAGTGATGAATAATATACGCAGGTCCAAAAATAAGAGAATTTCATATTTTGCAGTAATTAGAAAGTATAATTAAGAAAATCGGAATCCAAAATGATCATGATTATGCAGATGTTCCAGCAACACAAACTTTATCTGTCTATAAAACAGGAAAGATGGTCAAAAAACAAACACGTTTCATTTGCACAGCACTCAGTTCACCTACTTCACCAGCACACCATAGTTTTCTGTTTTTTTAAGAAAAAAGGGGGGTCTCTTAAGAAATCATCTAGCGTAACTACACTTTGCCACGAAACAGAAAAAAGATTTAAATGCATGTCACAACAGATAACAAATTACCAAATAGCAAAGGAATATTAGAAGCAATAGCATTGTCAGTGTTGATGGATGTTCCTCATTCTAAAGTGTTCCAGGGACTGACCATTCATTTGATTGTCCTGTTATGGACAATTATAAATTTGAGCTAATCAAAATGACATCCAAATGCTACACAAAAGTTAGACTTAACTGCAAATGTCAGAAAAATCACTGGAGACCATATCAGAAAAAGTAGAGCAAAGTAGTTTTTTTATTCCTCAGTTCTGATTTGAAACATGCAATAAAAGTTATTTTTGGGGTTTAATGCATGTTGCATTATTGTCAAATTGTCTCTTTTTAGATGAAATTAGCATCAACAATTGCATAAATATATATATCTTCGCTGCTGAATACCTACGTAGGTGAAATGGCAAAAATGTAAATCCGACGACATCACCAATTTCTCTCCACAGAACCGCGTAATATGCGTATATGAAGAGCAATATATTTAATACAACCTGAAATCAACATAAAAATATGAAACACAATATAATAACTTCGACCTAACACTGAATTTAGTCCAAATAACGTTCTGATGGCTGCCACCGCCTAACGCAGGTGATCCTTCCAATATGGCCGCCGTACCCTCCATGTAGCAACAGGGGTTGTAACCAAAAATTGCCACTTGCCACTTGCCACCGGTTCAGTGGCAATTGCCACCGGTTCAGTGGCAATTGCCACCGATTCAGTGGCAAGTGTTTCGGTTGTCACCGGTTTCGGTGGCAAGTCGGTTTGGTTTTGGTGACAAGTGCAAAGTAAATCAATTGATACAAATTGTTCCCGATCGTTGACAAGCTATTAAGGCGCAAGTTGCTGTGGAGTGTGGTGTCTTTACCAGGAGCACATGAGATATGGCTTGAAGGAGATATTCTAAGAAGTGGTGTACACAAATGGCATTATTTTATTGGGTATAACGCTAAATTTTTTGGATATAGTTATCATAATTTGTGTGTACTGTGATATGTAAACTTTAAGATCAAACTTATTTTTTATGTTTTTTTGCAATTTTGCTCCTTGTAAACATTATTACTTTTCTTTGTCAATGTGGCTTTTGCAGTATGGATTATAATAAATAAATACAAAATACTTGAATACATTTCGTGAACATTTAGGCAAATTCCTAGGTCAGTGGTTCTTAACCTTTCATGCACTGTACCCCCACCCCCACTTTTGGGCCTCATGGGACCCATAAGTGGTAACCCAGTAAGACTCGTGCCCCCCTAGCAAAAATGTATTTGACAAACTTAACTAAATTAAAAAGACCATAAACCACAAAATAGTCGATTAAATTAGGTTATTTAATCATTTGCAACATATAATTAATTATAAGCTTTAAAATAGAAAAGGGCTCACTGACTTTTAGTGGGTGGTTACAGCAAGCGTACACCCATGACTGCCCTAAATACAGCTCCTGGGCCCTGGTTGGAATCCCCTGTCCTAGGCAGATGCACTACAAGCATAAATAAATCATTAATCTTGTTTATTGATGAACTTGCATGAACAAAGAAAATGGGTGCAAATAGGGCATTTATACTTTTGCTGTTGCTCAAGGAGGTGAACAAAATCGTAAGCACATCTAACAAAACAGCAGTAAGAAAAAACATTATGGTTAACGTCTGTGTCACCTTACTGCAAAAACATAATTAAGAGGAAATATAAAGTCCATCTAGTAATTGTCAAATAACATATCATAATGCAGTAACAAACAAAAAGCTTGACAATGCACATAGGCTTGTGTGTGTGCCAGAGGAGGAGAGTGCTTGCTCGACACTTAACTACAAATTTATTACCTATAAACATTTTTCATTAAAGTATCACATGCTAACACATGATGAGTTGGTAATAGATCACAGAACAACTAAACATCCACGTAAGAAAATATGCTTGGGCGATCGCCAAAAGGACCATTAAAATCCAACATGGAAAGAGTAGTGATGGCACAATAGCTAACCATTCAAGTGTAATGAATAAATGTTGGATAGGGTAAAATTCCATAATAATTCACAAAACTATTATCAATCAATACAATATGCTAAAACAATGAAATATATGTAATGCTTGCATTCCATGGACCAGGTTATGTTCAGTTGCAGGTCAACAATATTGTGATGCAAATCAAATGTCCTTAAATCTTATACTAAAATATGCTTCGTAGAGAATCACACATCAATTCTGAAATGATAAATAGAGCCAGCAATTATACAACAGATACAGAGCAATGTAAGTTTCCTTTGTACTAGAACAAAATTTAAGTCTAAGCAAGATAAAAGTCAAAAATTGTCACTAATTAATTGTTGCTTTCACTCTGAGTCTGATTTAGAATGCAACATCATGGTTTCAATTGACAGCCATGGCGAGTAGACACCACGGCTTTAAGTAGCTGCCATGGCCAGTGGGCATCATGGCTTTAAGTAGCAACCTTGGCCAGAAACATATATGGCGAGAATAAGTTCTGCATCAAGTATTTAAATACCAGGTACAGCAACCTTGATATAAATGTCATAAAAGAACAGCTTATTGTGCATCAACATAGGGCAAAACGGTCCTTGCAACCAAGCAACTGCTAAGGGATTCCTTCACACCCACCACAAGGGATTGTGTGCTAATCAGAGGCAGAGCCAACTTTTTCAGCATGGGGTTATCTTTTCAACATGGCCTAACGATTAAAGTGTCTTAACTCTAAAAAGACAACTCTCCACTTCGTTGATGGGTATCAAGACAACTACATGTGATAAATATGTAATTAGTCCCAAACAAAAAGTTGGAATTGACAGTGTTCACAGTACTTGACTCCCTATAACATTAGCAATTGGAAAAAAAGTAACATAACATGTTTGGCATAGCTTGCTAAAAAAATTACATTTCACCAACTTACATGTTGCTGTCTCAATGAACATAATCGTCTGAGTGTTTGTCTATTTCCACTTTTGCATGTATTTTCATGCTCCTGTGAGACTTTATGTCAGAGAGTTTTTGTATGGTTAAAATCAAATGTTTATGAGATTACTTTTCCATGTTTGAAAGCAAGGTTAAGTCCTTTTACAGATTGAATTAATCTCATTTTCTTAATCTCATTTTCAACTGTCAGCTAAGTCAGGCTCACAATTGTTATGAATTAAGTAGAAATTTCAGCCATTGAAATTTGTAGACTTGTTGTTTTCAACGATTTCAATCTGACCAATTCACAATGGCGGGATTATTCCATGAACACATGCAAATTCGTTGCAAACTAACGACGATGTTAAGTTCAGTAAAAAGGTGTTCGTTTAACTGTTCGTTCGGTAATAAGCGAACTTTTCATTCAGTGGCTACCGAACCTTCAGTGGCAACCAAACCTTCAGTGGCAACCGAACCTTCAGTGGCAAGTCTCATCCGATCGGAACGTTCAGTGGCAAGTCTCATCCGATCTGAACGTTCAGTGGCAAGTCTCTTTGAGTTTGAACACGTCCAGTCATAGAAACCAAATACATTTGACAGACGCAATCATCTACATTATATATACTCATCAAAAAAATTAGCATGCAGAATTTTTCTTTTTCACCTCACCAAAACTCAATCTGAGAGTTTTATTCGCATTATAATCGTCCACGAATGGATATTTGCTTGTCTCGGCATCGAGGTTTACATCTCTTGCCGTTGAGACATTTAACACATTTACTTGCCCCTTGCCAACCAGACTTGTCTACAAAACTTGCCACTTGCCAACAATACTTGCCACTTGCCAACAACGCTTGCCACTTGCCAACAACGCTTGCCACTTGCCAACAAGACTTGCCACCAACACTTGCCACTTGCCAACACCGCTTGCCACTTGCCACAAAAATTTCTTGCTTGCCACCGGATTGAGTGGCAACCGTGGCAAGTGGCAAGTGGCAATTTTTGGTTACGACCCTCACTCCCATGTAGGCTTCACTTTTCCGCTTGAATGCGCTATCCAGGCTTTTTTCTAGATCAGTGCAAACAACCCACAACCAACGAAAACAACACCTAGGGTAACCCCCTAAGCTGTTCGTAATATCAATAGCATACCATGTCGCTTAAAGCGCAGAATCCATAATATGGAATATAATACGACAGCATAAAGGCCCGGGATTATCCAGAATTCGACAGTTTAAAGCGCCTAAAAGTAGACGGATCGGGTGCCATTTTTGTCCTGTTCCGTAGCCATCAACTGCCCATGCCGAAAAATCCCCACAATGGGAATAGGCATAATTGTAACCAGTTGATCCAATGCATACCGGTGCAGGGTCGCTAAAGTCATCATTCAACTTCACACCAGGACACATAGCGTAAGCGTATCCCATGCTGTTCTTAGACGACAAAGCTCGAAACTGGAAGTCAAAAATGATTACTCAAATGCAACATGCGGAAAAAATACGCAAGTATCAGTCAGCTAATTTAATAACTCTTGATGAAAATACGAAATGTGCAATCAGTTTTTTTTTATAGTTATACTTTATACTTCCTTACGTGAGTTGGTGTGTAGTTCTCATGAGCACGCAGCTCAAACACTACGCGGCAATGATAACACCAGTTTTGCACTCCAAGCATATTCTATGATTTAACTGTTTCTAAATTCCGCCTCCTAATTACCTTAATATAACCTGGAGTAATGTGTTGCTGAGTGCTGGAACCATAGTGAGGAACAAGGTCATCTATAGAACCAGCATCGTACACAACCGGCTCAATTGGACCGAGATCTTCCGGCCACAAATAAACACCAGACTCTACAGCAGGGGTGTCAAACGTGTGGCCCTTTAGGAGTTTTGTTGCGGCCCGCGAAGTAACTTTAACAAGTTTTGTCTTAGGCGGAATACCCTGTCAGACCAGTGAGTTTACATGATACAAACATTCTCCTATTAATGGTTTTAATAGGATAATCCAAATAACCCATCTTTAGAATCAGCAATTGCGATTGTTGCGTCATTGGATGTCATTATTTTCACACAAAGCAATAAAGCACAGTTGGTTCTTTTACTCTGTTACGCTGTATATATGTTTGATATTTATTACAATATTGTTTTTCAATGTAGTTAATGGCATTAATGAATATTTGACTTTTATTCATGCAATATTTTTGTTGTCATGTTACACTTTACCAAATGTTTCGATCGTGCAGCCCTCGACTTACTTAAAAGTTTGTTTTTGGCCCTCAACGGTGTTTGAGTTTCACATCCCTGCTCTACAGGATAGACTTGAAAAAGAGAATACAAGTTGCCTTTCTTGCCGAAGGTTTTTGTCTTAAGATCAAAAACAAAGCGATTTTCTGTGCGATTTCGTAGGTATGATTCATTTCTCCAATTCTCCAATGGCGTGTTGTTGGGGACCTACACATTAAAATAAAACATAAATGTAGGTGATTATCTTAAAATGGGTTACCAAACATCTTACATGCCAAATCATCAAGTTTGTGGCGTCGATGTTGTAATAGCCGGGATTTTTGTAATCATCACTTGTCTCCCACTGCACTTCACCGAAAGTGTTCATCTTGGCCCAGGTGTCATCTCCTTTCGGGTAACAAGGGGAGCTTCCTCGTTCACACGACCAGCGATCTCCCTCAGAGCAACGACCAGTACCAATTGGATTATTCTCATGCACACTGGCGATGTGAGTCCATCCGCCACCATCGGTTTCCATGTCGCAGTACGCATGATAGGAATCTCCATTAGAATCCTTTAACGCAGGGGTGGGCAAACTACGGCCCGGCAAAGGATTTCATGCGGCCCGCCAAAGGTTTGTAAATTTTGAAGAGAATGTTAGTAACGCTGAATAGTATTATGAGCACAGCCGCAGAGTTTTAAAAAATACCGGGGTGCGACTTGCCGATACCTATATCATGTGCAGTATCTGTACCCGTACCATACTTACTTTGGAACTAAACACAGATACTTTTTACGTGCTTTAGCCTGTTGTTTCCGCCACGTTATTTCGCAAATCGTCACTTGACACAATTTCTTCGATAAAGGTAAATAAACGTGAAGGCGATTCACGTTTTCAAATACAGCCCTCTTTGCACTGTTGAAGCTAAAACTTTGTTCACATTGGATCAAATTTAGGTCGTTGCAATACTTTGCAAACGGACATTAAACACGGCTTTGGATTCGTTAACACAGACCCCCACAACACCTAAAAAAGGAAACTAAAAGCGGCTCGCTTTGTTTAATGTTGGCTCAGGAATTTATCAACAAAAAGACGTGGTGTAGCCTATGTTGCAACGAATGCTTGTTTATTTCGAAACAATTGCAATTGTAGCGTTTCAACCAATGTTTGTCCAATAATTTCAGTGACCACAAGTGTATTTGCACATAGCTGAAAATATACTCCGTTAATATTTTGGGAAAAATAAGGGGTGCACAACCTGCGGCCGTATGGCCACGGAGACGAGTTTGTGCGGCTGTGACCATGTATGTCAAAAAATACACGTGCTGGCGGCGGTGACGTAACTAAAACTATTTTGCCAATTTTGAAACTGCTAAAAACAGATTTCGTGAGACTGGAAAAAAAGATTACCAGCCTAGTGACCATATGCGCCAGGCTTTTTATCCGCTTATTGTGTGCAAACAATGCGAAAGAACAGGCACCGCCATCGTCACAATACAGATTATGACGTCATAAACAGTTAGCTCCGTTTAGCTAAACTTATGGTCAAGTAAGAAATTTTTAATCTGAGCATTTTAGGCGGCTTTGAATGGTATATATATATGATATAAACCTAATTCTTTACACCAGTTATTTTAAAATAAACAAGCAAGCAATTGGCGGCCGTTGGTGAAATACTATGCGGCCCCCTGAGATTAAGAACTTTTAAATGCGGCCCTTGCACCGAAAAGTTTGCCCACCCCTTGGGTAAATGATTAATCTGCGATTTATCTCGAGGATTTTTAAACAGAATTAAATAGTGTGCGTTTAACGAAATGGTTCTCTTTTCGCGTCCACAGTGAAAAATATTTTGAACTAAATAAATAACAGACAAATTTTTATGATGACAGCCCTTCGTAAATAAATTAGTCACTGTTTCATCTGTTTCCAGCAGTAAATCGTCAATGACACACAGAGAATTTTCAGTCAAATTCTTTATTTCAGTAAGCCCCTCATGAAATACTACATCAGGGAAAGTACGAAACCAGTTCTGAAATTCACCGTAAAACCAAAAAACACGCTTTGGAACTGGACAAAAAATTTCTTTTAGGTGACGAATAACATTTCAAGTGAAAAAACTTTTACCACATTGTGACGGGCCACTTACAATGATACTGCTCGGATGTGTAAACTGCATTTTCAAAAGTGATTTATTTACACACTTGTGAGGTCTTTTTATCTGCGGCAAAGTCGCCTTCTTTTTTAAGGGCATCGTGAAATAATTTTTCTTTGTCCTGCAAATCACTTGTTAAAGTTTTACTGGTTTCGTACGAAGCCGTATTAATCGCTATTGGTTTATGTTTTTGCAAATTATTTCCGGACTCAGATTTTACGAGGTATTTTCGAACACGTCCGGGAAACTTCGGATGTCTGGTAACACTATGTTAGTGCAACTCTATGCTTCGTTGCGTTATTCTGCACGTTTTCTTTTTTTGGGGGGGGGGGGTTGTTACGTCGGCGCATGCGTAGGCCTAAGTTGTAGCGAAATTACCCGGACATGTCCGAAAAAATTGTTTTCAAGCCGGTCCTAGTTTTTTGTGTGTCACAGCTGTGTCCGTTGTTTGGTAAGTAAGGAAGTCGTGTAAATGATGATCTGAACTGGCATATAGTTAAATTCTCAACACTTGGTAGGCTTAAGTTCCTTGGTATACTATATGCATTATGGTCAGGGTTTTGTCTCTCTCTTACTATGTTTGTTGTTTGGCAGTCAACTTGATAATGTGTATTGTTGTCTTGGGCATAGCCATCCTCAATGTGATTTCGGTATATATCTGATTACGGCTATGTGACAGGCGATTGCCTGTGAAGTGCACATTTGTGTTACTACAAGTGTACTACAAGTCTATGACATAAAATGGCATTTGTTACACGTATTTGATTTGGTCACAGCTTTGCAACTAAGTGAGATACCTTTTTAGACCATTTTGCTAAAGTTTATAAAGCGACAGATATATGTGTGTGTGAAGATGTTTACACTCGAAGAGGATGATGTTCGTCTTCGTGTTTGTCAAATTAAAAGCAGTTTTTCAAAGAATCTCTTCGCACTTATTTCCAATAGCCAACCTGCTTTTGTTTGTTCTCATGAACGCATAAACGTACTAAATGCTTGTTCATTAAATCCTCGGAGCATAAACTATTCCCCAACTGAATAAACTATTACCGACATGACTTTCGTGAAGGGGGCCAAGAAATTGACTTGTACCAGCATATTTTTTTCTTCTCTTGAGGGCCCTTTAACTGCAACCCATCTTCCCAAAATTTGGAACATTTGGGATTTTTGAAACATTTGGGATTTTAGGGATTCCTATTGGTTCATTTGCCCCGTGCCCGCTTGACCGTGACCGACACTTGCGCGAAACTCAAAATCCAGGTACCTGTGTCAATGAACAGGTTTTTATGCCTTTTTTTGGCTTTCCTAAGCCGGAATAGTTGTGTTTTGTAGTAAACTGTTTGATGAAAATGGCCAATGCTCAAGAAAACCTTGATTTTGCCGAGATTACTGCAGACGGGAAACTTTACATTGAGTTTTGTCCCAAGTTGCAGCAGGTGTCGGTAATTACCGCCAGACGGTAATAATCACTTAGTCGTGGCCCCTGCTGATGCTTAAGTTGTCAACCAGGAAAGACTTTATCATGTCACTATGGACACTGCACCAAAAGGTATGTTGCAACAGTTTGGAAACTCGGTTGAAAGCATGTTTGCTGTATGACTGTAAGTTTAGCTTTGATGGAACTGTTTTTACAAGCTCTGTTCAGCCAGTTAAGGTTTTTCCTGTCAACTTCATTACTGAGAACAATAACTATTACTCGCCAATATGAATGATCATGGGGTCACCTATTTTAGAGACATTTTAAAGCTAGACTCTACATTCATACACAGGTGTAACTTGGTAGTATGCTCACTATTTGTTTGGCCAGTCAAGTTTTTGCTGTTTAATTTAAGGTTGCAAGCTCTTGTTGTAGAATATTTTGCAACAATAATGTGTATGCGGATGGATGAGAGGCTAACATAGGCAGTTGTTTTGCAACACCCATAGACTAGTCACAGTATGAGATTGTAAGAGTAGTTTATCAGTTGTTTGTGAGACATTTCAAAACTATGCTTTGCACTGTAACTTATACCTACACTAAGTTGTAATGATTTTTATGTTGCTCACAATTAGTTCACTATATATATAATTCAGAACATTTTTCTGACATTAAATGTGCCTGAATCAGGTGTTACTGCCAAGATTGGAATGAAAGGCTGCAGGATATATGAAGATGTGATACAAGATGGGCTTACAGTCTACACATGACTTAAAATGGACAGAGGTGAAAGAATGGCAAGAGGTGAAAGAATGTGCAAGACATGGCAATATCATAGGCAGTAATGTCTTTGGCAATTTGGTGAAGTGCAGTTGTGGCTATCATCAGCAGGTATGCTTTTTGTTAATTAAAGTTGGCGGTTGTTTATACCTATCATTCTAGATATAGCTACTGTTCCTGGCTGATAATAGAGTGTGCTGAAGTGCCCATCAAAAGCCGTTGCAAACAAGTATGAATGCTTTTAATGTACCTCAGATTTTAAAACTGTAACTACTTGAAGTGTTGCTGCTGTCCCAGTAGAGGTGCCAGCAGAACCAACCAGGACCTAGTTACCTTCAATTGATGTATCTATGATAGTTTAAATTTAAACCCATGTACTGTATTATTCCATGTTTTTTGTTTTCTTTACACACATACTAATTGCATATATTTTTACAGATCGGGCCATGACAGGGCCGTTAAGGCCACGGGTCGTGTCAGAACGACCGGCAACAACCCCATAACAATCCAGCACCTACTGACCGAACTGCCCAGCTAGGTGTGCTTTAAAAAGACTGACTGTTGGCGCCACGACAGAGCCTCCAGGTGGAAGGGCCTTGCAAGGAACCTGCGCAAGTCAGGTCCGCGACCAAGCTGATATACAACTGCCCCCAGTTGACGAAACGACAGTTATTTAGTGGTAAGGAAGGTTATACTGTCAAGGCACCAACCAGCAACGCGCAGAGAGACGTGCTAAGGCGCCCAAGCAGCGTCGCCAAGTTCAGGTTAAAGACCTGGCGAACGGGACCCTGTTTAGGTCCATCTATAGATGTTTTTAAATTGTTATGTGTTATATTTTGTGCCCTGTGTTCTCGTATTAGTTGTCGCATATTATTTGTATTAAGTGCAATTTTTGGGTGCTTGTCGAACGATTGCAGTTTGCTTTTGTAAACAATATACAGTAAAAAATTTGCAAATGCGTTTGGTGATTGGTTACAGGGAACATTTAATGAGACAAAGTCACGTATGAATCAAAAAAACTTGTTGTGTTCGTTGTGGGCTAAAAGCGGGTCGATGTAAGTGACAAAAATAACATACAACTTAGGTTATTGTCACATATAAATGCAAAAGGAAATTGTCACGCTAGTGGATCGCAGTAAGCAAATATGCAAAGAAAGGGGTCCAGCCGTAGGCCAACAAATATACAAATAGAATCAAAAACCAAATTAAAATTGGCGTGTTTAAGTTAATTTAAATTTTAGCATTTCAAATTTAAATAAATTAATAGCATAAAGTTGTAAAGCGGAGGAAGTTATTAGCACAAGGTTGCAAGATATCAACCCCGAATATGCCTTAAACTTCCTGTTCCGGCCTTAGCGGCGCAATCTCTTGCCCCTTTTCTTTTGCCCCCTTTCCGGCTACGTCTTGCCCCCTTTAGGTAGAAGATTGCGTCCCAGCTTGGCCCTTTAACTGCAACCCATCTTCCCAAAATTTGGAACATTTGGGATTTTTGAAACATTTGGGATTTTAGGGATTCCTATTGGTTCATTTGCCCCGTGCCCGCTTGACCGTGACCGACACTTGCGCGAAACTCAAAATCCAGGTACCTGTGTCAATGAACAGGTTTTTATGCCTTTTTTTGGCTTTCCTAAGCCGGAATAGTTGTGTTTTGTAGTAAACTGTTTGATGAAAATGGCCAATGCTCAAGAAAACCTTGATTTTGCCGAGATTACTGCAGACGGGAAACTTTACATTGAGTTTTGTCCCAAGTTGCAGCAGGTGTCGGTAATTACCGCCAGACGGTAATAATCACTTAGTCGTGGCCCCTGCTGATGCTTAAGTTGTCAACCAGGAAAGACTTTATCATGTCACTATGGACACTGCACCAAAAGGTATGTTGCAACAGTTTGGAAACTCGGTTGAAAGCATGTTTGCTGTATGACTGTAAGTTTAGCTTTGATGGAACTGTTTTTACAAGCTCTGTTCAGCCAGTTAAGGTTTTTCCTGTCAACTTCATTACTGAGAACAATAACTATTACTCGCCAATATGAATGATCATGGGGTCACCTATTTTAGAGACATTTTAAAGCTAGACTCTACATTCATACACAGGTGTAACTTGGTAGTATGCTCACTATTTGTTTGGCCAGTAAAGTTTTTGCTGTTTAATTTAAGGTTGCAAGCTCTTGTTGTAGAATATTTTGCAACAATAATGTGTATGCGGATGGATGAGAGGCTAACATAGGCAGTTGTTTTGCAACACCCATAGACTAGTCACAGTATGAGATTGTAAGAGTAGTTTATCAGTTGTTTGTGAGACATTTCAAAACTATGCTTTGCACTGTAACTTATACCTACACTAAGTTGTAATGATTTTTATGTTGCTCACAATTAGTTCACTATATATATAATTCAGAACATTTTTCTGACATTAAATGTGCCTGAATCAGGTGTTACTGCCAAGATTGGAATGAAAGGCTGCAGGATATATGAAGATGTGATACAAGATGGGCTTACAGTCTACACATGACTTAAAATGGACAGAGGTGAAAGAATGGCAAGAGGTGAAAGAATGTGCAAGACATGGCAATATCATAGGCAGTAATGTCTTTGGCAATTTGGTGAAGTGCAGTTGTGGCTATCATCAGCAGGTATGCTTTTTGTTAATTAAAGTTGGCGGTTGTTTATACCTATCATTCTAGATATAGCTACTGTTCCTGGCTGATAATAGAGTGTGCTGAAGTGCCCATCAAAAGCCGTTGCAAACAAGTATGAATGCTTTTAATGTACCTCAGATTTTAAAACTGTAACTACTTGAAGTGTTGCTGCTGTCCCAGTAGAGGTGCCAGCAGAACCAACCAGGACCTAGTTACCTTCAATTGATGTATCTATGATAGTTTAAATTTAAACCCATGTACTGTATTATTCCATGTTTTTTGTTTTCTTTACACACATACTAATTGCATATATTTTTACAGATCGGGCCATGACAGGGCCGTTAAGGCCACGGGTCGTGTCAGAACGACCGGCAACAACCCCATAACAATCCAGCACCTACTGACCGAACTGCCCAGCTAGGTGTGCTTTAAAAAGACTGACTGTTGGCGCCACGACAGAGCCTCCAGGTGGAAGGGCCTTGCAAGGAACCTGCGCAAGTCAGGTCCGCGACCAAGCTGATATACAACTGCCCCCAGTTGACGAAACGACAGTTATTTAGTGGTAAGGAAGGTTATACTGTCAAGGCACCAACCAGCAACGCGCAGAGAGACGTGCTAAGGCGCCCAAGCAGCGTCGCCAAGTTCAGGTTAAAGACCTGGCGAACGGGACCCTGTTTAGGTCCATCTATAGATGTTTTTAAATTGTTATGTGTTATATTTTGTGCCCTGTGTTCTCGTATTAGTTGTCGCATATTATTTGTATTAAGTGCAATTTTTGGGTGCTTGTCGAACGATTGCAGTTTGCTTTTGTAAACAATATACAGTAAAAAATTTGCAAATGCGTTTGGTGATTGGTTACAGGGAACATTTAATGAGACAAAGTCACGTATGAATCAAAAAAACTTGTTGTGTTCGTTGTGGGCTAAAAGCGGGTCGATGTAAGTGACAAAAATAACATACAACTTAGGTTATTGTCACATATAAATGCAAAAGGAAATTGTCACGCTAGTGGATCGCAGTAAGCAAATATGCAAAGAAAGGGGTCCAGCCGTAGGCCAACAAATATACAAATAGAATCAAAAACCAAATTAAAATTGGCGTGTTTAAGTTAATTTAAATTTTAGCATTTCAAATTTAAATAAATTAATAGCATAAAGTTGTAAAGCGGAGGAAGTTATTAGCACAAGGTTGCAAGATATCAACCCCGAATATGCCTTAAACTTCCTGTTCCGGCCTTAGCGGCGCAATCTCTTGCCCCTTTTCTTTTGCCCCCTTTCCGGCTACGTCTTGCCCCCTTTAGGTAGAAGATTGCGTCCCAGCTTGGCCCTTTAACTGCAACCCATCTTCCCAAAATTTGAGTGAGGGTCGTAACCAAAAATTGCCACTTGCCACTTGCCACGGTTGCCACTCAATCCGGTGGCAAGCAAGAAATTTTTGTGGCAAGTGGCAAGTGTTGGTGGCAAGTCTTGTTGGCAAGTGGCAAGCGTTGTTGACAAGTGGCAAGCGTTGTTGGCAAGTGGCAAGTATTGTTGGCAAGTGGCAAGTTTTGTAGACAAGTCTGGTTGGCAAGGGGCAAGTAAATGTGTTAAATGTCTCAACGGCAAGAGATGTAAACCTCGATGCCGAGACAAGCAAATATCCATTCGTGGACGATTATAATGCGAATAAAACTCTCAGATTGAGTTTTGGTGAGGTGAAAAAGAAAAATTCTGCATGCTAATTTTTTTGATGAGTATATATAATGTAGATGATTGCGTCTGTCAAATGTATTTGGTTTCTATGACTGGACGTGTTCAAATTCAAAGAGACTTGCCACTGAACGTTCAGATCGGATGAGACTTGCCACTGAAGGTTCCGATCGGATGAGACTTGCCACTGAAGGTTCGGTTGCCACTGAAGGTTTGGTTGCCACTGAAGGCTCGGTAGCCACTGAATGAAAAGTTCGCTTATTACCGAACGAACAGTTAAACGAACACCTTTTTACTGAACTTAACATCGTCGTTAGTTTGCAACGAATTTGCATGTGTTCATGGAATAATCCCGCCATTGTGAATTGGTCAGATTGAAATCGTTGAAAACAACAAGTCTACAAATTTCAATGGCTGAAATTTCTACTTAATTCATAACAATTGTGAGCCTGACTTAGCTGACAGTTGAAAATGAGATTAAGAAAATGAGATTAATTCAATCTGTAAAAGGACTTAACCTTGCTTTCAAACATGGAAAAGTAATCTCATAAACATTTGATTTTAACCATACAAAAACTCTCTGACAAAAAGTCTCACAGGAGCATGAAAATACATGCAAAAGTGGAAATAGACAAACACTCAGACGATTATGTTCATTGAGACAGCAACATGTAAGTTGGTGAAATGTAATTTTTTTAGCAAGCTATGCCAAACATGTTATGTTACTTTTTTTCCAATTGCTAATGTTATAGGGAGTCAAGTACTGTGAACACTGTCAATTCCAACTTTTTGTTTGGGACTAATTACATATTTATCACATGTAGTTGTCTTGATACCCATCAACGAAGTGGAGAGTTTTTTAGAGTTAAGACACTTTAATCGTTAGGCCATGTTGAAAAGATAACCCCATGCTGAAAAAGTTGGCTCTGCCTCTGATTAGCACACAATCCCTTGTGGTGGGTGTGAAGGAATCCCTTAGCAGTTGCTTGGTTGCAAGGACCGTTTTGCCCTATGTTGATGCACAATAAGCTGTTCTTTTATGACATTTATATCAAGGTTGCTGTACCTGGTATTTAAATACTTGATGCAGAACTTATTCTCGCCATATATGTTTCTGGCCAAGGTTGCTACTTAAAGCCATGATGCCCACTGGCCATGGCAGCTACTTAAAGCCGTGGTGTCTACTCGCCATGGCTGTCAATTGAAACCATGATGTTGCATTCTAAATCAGACTCAGAGTGAAAGCAACAATTAATTAGTGACAATTTTTGACTTTTATCTTGCTTAGACTTAAATTTTGTTCTAGTACAAAGGAAACTTACATTGCTCTGTATCTGTTGTATAATTGCTGGCTCTATTTATCATTTCAGAATTGATGTGTGATTCTCTACGAAGCATATTTTAGTATAAGATTTAAGGACATTTGATTTGCATCACAATATTGTTGACCTGCAACTGAACATAACCTGGTCCATGGAATGCAAGCATTACATATATTTCATTGTTTTAGCATATTGTATTGATTGATAATAGTTTTGTGAATTATTATGGAATTTTACCCTATCCAACATTTATTCATTACACTTGAATGGTTAGCTATTGTGCCATCACTACTCTTTCCATGTTGGATTTTAATGGTCCTTTTGGCGATCGCCCAAGCATATTTTCTTACGTGGATGTTTAGTTGTTCTGTGATCTATTACCAACTCATCATGTGTTAGCATGTGATACTTTAATGAAAAATGTTTATAGGTAATAAATTTGTAGTTAAGTGTCGAGCAAGCACTCTCCTCCTCTGGCACACACACAAGCCTATGTGCATTGTCAAGCTTTTTGTTTGTTACTGCATTATGATATGTTATTTGACAATTACTAGATGGACTTTATATTTCCTCTTAATTATGTTTTTGCAGTAAGGTGACACAGACGTTAACCATAATGTTTTTTCTTACTGCTGTTTTGTTAGATGTGCTTACGATTTTGTTCACCTCCTTGAGCAACAGCAAAAGTATAAATGCCCTATTTGCACCCATTTTCTTTGTTCATGCAAGTTCATCAATAAACAAGATTAATGATTTATTTATGCTTGTAGTGCATCTGCCTAGGACAGGGGATTCCAACCAGGGCCCAGGAGCTGTATTTAGGGCAGTCATGGGTGTACGCTTGCTGTAACCACCCACTAAAAGTCAGTGAGCCCTTTTCTATTTTAAAGCTTATAATTAATTATATGTTGCAAATGATTAAATAACCTAATTTAATCGACTATTTTGTGGTTTATGGTCTTTTTAATTTAGTTAAGTTTGTCAAATACATTTTTGCTAGGGGGGCACAAGTCTTACTGGGTTACCACTTATGGGTCCCATGAGGCCCAAAAGTGGGGGTGGGGGTACAGTGCATGAAAGGTTAAGAACCACTGACCTAGGAATTTGCCTAAATGTTCACGAAATGTATTCAAGTATTTTGTATTTATTTATTATAATCCATACTGCAAAAGCCACATTGACAAAGAAAAATAATAATGTTTACAAGGAGCAAAATTGCAAAAAAACATAAAAAATAAGTTTGATCTTAAAGTTTACATATCACAGTACACACTAATTATGATAACTATATCCAAAAAATTTAGCGTTATACCCAATAAAATAATGCCATTTGTGTACACCACTTCTTAGAATATCTCCTTCAAGCCATATCTCATGTGCTCCTGGTAAAGACACCACACTCCACAGCAACTTGCGACTTAATAGCTTGTCAACGATCGGGAACAATTTGTATCAATTGATTTACTTTGCACTTGTCACCAAAACCAAACCGACTTGCCACCGAAACCGGTGACAACCGAAACACTTGCCACTGAATCGGTGGCAATTGCCACTGAACCGGTGGCAATTGCCACTGAACCGGTGGCAAGTGGCAAGTGGCAATTTTTGGTTACAACCCCTGTTGCTACATGGAGGGTACGGCGGCCATATTGGAAGGATCACCTGCGTTAGGCGGTGGCAGCCATCAGAACGTTATTTGGACTAAATTCAATTTTGGGAAGATGGGTTGCAGTAAAGGGCCAAGCTGGGCGCAATCTCTTGCCCCTTTTCTTTTGCCCCCTTTCCGGCTACGTCTTGCCCCCTTTAGGTAGAAGATTGCGTCCCAGCTTGGCCCTTTAACTGCAACCCATCTTCCCAAAATTTGGAACATTTGGGATTTTTGAAACATTTGGGATTTTAGGGATTCCTATTGGTTCATTTGCCCCGTGCCCGCTTGACCGTGACCGACACTTGCGCGAAACTCAAAATCCAGGTACCTGTGTCAATGAACAGGTTTTTATGCCTTTTTTTGGCTTTCCTAAGCCGGAATAGTTGTGTTTTGTAGTAAACTGTTTGATGAAAATGGCCAATGCTCAAGAAAACCTTGATTTTGCCGAGATTACTGCAGACGGGAAACTTTACATTGAGTTTTGTCCCAAGTTGCAGCAGGTGTCGGTAATTACCGCCAGACGGTAATAATCACTTAGTCGTGGCCCCTGCTGATGCTTAAGTTGTCAACCAGGAAAGACTTTATCATGTCACTATGGACACTGCACCAAAAGGTATGTTGCAACAGTTTGGAAACTCGGTTGAAAGCATGTTTGCTGTATGACTGTAAGTTTAGCTTTGATGGAACTGTTTTTACAAGCTCTGTTCAGCCAGTTAAGGTTTTTCCTGTCAACTTCATTACTGAGAACAATAACTATTACTCGCCAATATGAATGATCATGGGGTCACCTATTTTAGAGACATTTTAAAGCTAGACTCTACATTCATACACAGGTGTAACTTGGTAGTATGCTCACTATTTGTTTGGCCAGTCAAGTTTTTGCTGTTTAATTTAAGGTTGCAAGCTCTTGTTGTAGAATATTTTGCAACAATAATGTGTATGCGGATGGATGAGAGGCTAACATAGGCAGTTGTTTTGCAACACCCATAGACTAGTCACAGTATGAGATTGTAAGAGTAGTTTATCAGTTGTTTGTGAGACATTTCAAAACTATGCTTTGCACTGTAACTTATACCTACACTAAGTTGTAATGATTTTTATGTTGCTCACAATTAGTTCACTATATATATAATTCAGAACATTTTTCTGACATTAAATGTGCCTGAATCAGGTGTTACTGCCAAGATTGGAATGAAAGGCTGCAGGATATATGAAGATGTGATACAAGATGGGCTTACAGTCTACACATGACTTAAAATGGACAGAGGTGAAAGAATGGCAAGAGGTGAAAGAATGTGCAAGACATGGCAATATCATAGGCAGTAATGTCTTTGGCAATTTGGTGAAGTGCAGTTGTGGCTATCATCAGCAGGTATGCTTTTTGTTAATTAAAGTTGGCGGTTGTTTATACCTATCATTCTAGATATAGCTACTGTTCCTGGCTGATAATAGAGTGTGCTGAAGTGCCCATCAAAAGCCGTTGCAAACAAGTATGAATGCTTTTAATGTACCTCAGATTTTAAAACTGTAACTACTTGAAGTGTTGCTGCTGTCCCAGTAGAGGTGCCAGCAGAACCAACCAGGACCTAGTTACCTTCAATTGATGTATCTATGATAGTTTAAATTTAAACCCATGTACTGTATTATTCCATGTTTTTTGTTTTCTTTACACACATACTAATTGCATATATTTTTACAGATCGGGCCATGACAGGGCCGTTAAGGCCACGGGTCGTGTCAGAACGACCGGCAACAACCCCATAACAATCCAGCACCTACTGACCGAACTGCCCAGCTAGGTGTGCTTTAAAAAGACTGACTGTTGGCGCCACGACAGAGCCTCCAGGTGGAAGGGCCTTGCAAGGAACCTGCGCAAGTCAGGTCCGCGACCAAGCTGATATACAACTGCCCCCAGTTGACGAAACGACAGTTATTTAGTGGTAAGGAAGGTTATACTGTCAAGGCACCAACCAGCAACGCGCAGAGAGACGTGCTAAGGCGCCCAAGCAGCGTCGCCAAGTTCAGGTTAAAGACCTGGCGAACGGGACCCTGTTTAGGTCCATCTATAGATGTTTTTAAATTGTTATGTGTTATATTTTGTGCCCTGTGTTCTCGTATTAGTTGTCGCATATTATTTGTATTAAGTGCAATTTTTGGGTGCTTGTCGAACGATTGCAGTTTGCTTTTGTAAACAATATACAGTAAAAAATTTGCAAATGCGTTTGGTGATTGGTTACAGGGAACATTTAATGAGACAAAGTCACGTATGAATCAAAAAAACTTGTTGTGTTCGTTGTGGGCTAAAAGCGGGTCGATGTAAGTGACAAAAATAACATACAACTTAGGTTATTGTCACATATAAATGCAAAAGGAAATTGTCACGCTAGTGGATCGCAGTAAGCAAATATGCAAAGAAAGGGGTCCAGCCGTAGGCCAACAAATATACAAATAGAATCAAAAACCAAATTAAAATTGGCGTGTTTAAGTTAATTTAAATTTTAGCATTTCAAATTTAAATAAATTAATAGCATAAAGTTGTAAAGCGGAGGAAGTTATTAGCACAAGGTTGCAAGATATCAACCCCGAATATGCCTTAAACTTCCTGTTCCGGCCTTAGCGGCGCAATCTCTTGCCCCTTTTCTTTTGCCCCCTTTCCGGCTACGTCTTGCCCCCTTTAGGTAGAAGATTGCGTCCCAGCTTGGCCCTTTAACTGCAACCCATCTTCCCAAAATTTGGAACATTTGGGATTTTTGAAACATTTGGGATTTTAGGGATTCCTATTGGTTCATTTGCCCCGTGCCCGCTTGACCGTGACCGACACTTGCGCGAAACTCAAAATCCAGGTACCTGTGTCAATGAACAGGTTTTTATGCCTTTTTTTGGCTTTCCTAAGCCGGAATAGTTGTGTTTTGTAGTAAACTGTTTGATGAAAATGGCCAATGCTCAAGAAAACCTTGATTTTGCCGAGATTACTGCAGACGGGAAACTTTACATTGAGTTTTGTCCCAAGTTGCAGCAGGTGTCGGTAATTACCGCCAGACGGTAATAATCACTTAGTCGTGGCCCCTGCTGATGCTTAAGTTGTCAACCAGGAAAGACTTTATCATGTCACTATGGACACTGCACCAAAAGGTATGTTGCAACAGTTTGGAAACTCGGTTGAAAGCATGTTTGCTGTATGACTGTAAGTTTAGCTTTGATGGAACTGTTTTTACAAGCTCTGTTCAGCCAGTTAAGGTTTTTCCTGTCAACTTCATTACTGAGAACAATAACTATTACTCGCCAATATGAATGATCATGGGGTCACCTATTTTAGAGACATTTTAAAGCTAGACTCTACATTCATACACAGGTGTAACTTGGTAGTATGCTCACTATTTGTTTGGCCAGTCAAGTTTTTGCTGTTTAATTTAAGGTTGCAAGCTCTTGTTGTAGAATATTTTGCAACAATAATGTGTATGCGGATGGATGAGAGGCTAACATAGGCAGTTGTTTTGCAACACCCATAGACTAGTCACAGTATGAGATTGTAAGAGTAGTTTATCAGTTGTTTGTGAGACATTTCAAAACTATGCTTTGCACTGTAACTTATACCTACACTAAGTTGTAATGATTTTTATGTTGCTCACAATTAGTTCACTATATATATAATTCAGAACATTTTTCTGACATTAAATGTGCCTGAATCAGGTGTTACTGCCAAGATTGGAATGAAAGGCTGCAGGATATATGAAGATGTGATACAAGATGGGCTTACAGTCTACACATGACTTAAAATGGACAGAGGTGAAAGAATGGCAAGAGGTGAAAGAATGTGCAAGACATGGCAATATCATAGGCAGTAATGTCTTTGGCAATTTGGTGAAGTGCAGTTGTGGCTATCATCAGCAGGTATGCTTTTTGTTAATTAAAGTTGGCGGTTGTTTATACCTATCATTCTAGATATAGCTACTGTTCCTGGCTGATAATAGAGTGTGCTGAAGTGCCCATCAAAAGCCGTTGCAAACAAGTATGAATGCTTTTAATGTACCTCAGATTTTAAAACTGTAACTACTTGAAGTGTTGCTGCTGTCCCAGTAGAGGTGCCAGCAGAACCAACCAGGACCTAGTTACCTTCAATTGATGTATCTATGATAGTTTAAATTTAAACCCATGTACTGTATTATTCCATGTTTTTTGTTTTCTTTACACACATACTAATTGCATATATTTTTACAGATCGGGCCATGACAGGGCCGTTAAGGCCACGGGTCGTGTCAGAACGACCGGCAACAACCCCATAACAATCCAGCACCTACTGACCGAACTGCCCAGCTAGGTGTGCTTTAAAAAGACTGACTGTTGGCGCCACGACAGAGCCTCCAGGTGGAAGGGCCTTGCAAGGAACCTGCGCAAGTCAGGTCCGCGACCAAGCTGATATACAACTGCCCCCAGTTGACGAAACGACAGTTATTTAGTGGTAAGGAAGGTTATACTGTCAAGGCACCAACCAGCAACGCGCAGAGAGACGTGCTAAGGCGCCCAAGCAGCGTCGCCAAGTTCAGGTTAAAGACCTGGCGAACGGGACCCTGTTTAGGTCCATCTATAGATGTTTTTAAATTGTTATGTGTTATATTTTGTGCCCTGTGTTCTCGTATTAGTTGTCGCATATTATTTGTATTAAGTGCAATTTTTGGGTGCTTGTCGAACGATTGCAGTTTGCTTTTGTAAACAATATACAGTAAAAAATTTGCAAATGCGTTTGGTGATTGGTTACAGGGAACATTTAATGAGACAAAGTCACGTATGAATCAAAAAAACTTGTTGTGTTCGTTGTGGGCTAAAAGCGGGTCGATGTAAGTGACAAAAATAACATACAACTTAGGTTATTGTCACATATAAATGCAAAAGGAAATTGTCACGCTAGTGGATCGCAGTAAGCAAATATGCAAAGAAAGGGGTCCAGCCGTAGGCCAACAAATATACAAATAGAATCAAAAACCAAATTAAAATTGGCGTGTTTAAGTTAATTTAAATTTTAGCATTTCAAATTTAAATAAATTAATAGCATAAAGTTGTAAAGCGGAGGAAGTTATTAGCACAAGGTTGCAAGATATCAACCCCGAATATGCCTTAAACTTCCTGTTCCGGCCTTAGCGGCGCAATCTCTTGCCCCTTTTCTTTTGCCCCCTTTCCGGCTACGTCTTGCCCCCTTTAGGTAGAAGATTGCGTCCCAGCTTGGCCCTTTAACTGCAACCCATCTTCCCAAAATTTGGAACATTTGGGATTTTTGAAACATTTGGGATTTTAGGGATTCCCATTGGTTCATTTGCCCCGTGCCCGCTTGACCGTGACCGACACTTGCGCGAAACTCAAAATCCAGGTACCTGTGTCAATGAACAGGTTTTTATGCCTTTTTTTGGCTTTCCTAAGCCGGAATAGTTGTGTTTTGTAGTAAACTGTTTGATGAAAATGGCCAATGCTCAAGAAAACCTTGATTTTGCCGAGATTACTGCAGACGGGAAACTTTACATTGAGTTTTGTCCCAAGTTGCAGCAGGTGTCGGTAATTACCGCCAGACGGTAATAATCACTTAGTCGTGGCCCCTGCTGATGCTTAAGTTGTCAACCAGGAAAGACTTTATCATGTCACTATGGACACTGCACCAAAAGGTATGTTGCAACAGTTTGGAAACTCGGTTGAAAGCATGTTTGCTGTATGACTGTAAGTTTAGCTTTGATGGAACTGTTTTTACAAGCTCTGTTCAGCCAGTTAAGGTTTTTCCTGTCAACTTCATTACTGAGAACAATAACTATTACTCGCCAATATGAATGATCATGGGGTCACCTATTTTAGAGACATTTTAAAGCTAGACTCTACATTCATACACAGGTGTAACTTGGTAGTATGCTCACTATTTGTTTGGCCAGTCAAGTTTTTGCTGTTTAATTTAAGGTTGCAAGCTCTTGTTGTAGAATATTTTGCAACAATAATGTGTATGCGGATGGATGAGAGGCTAACATAGGCAGTTGTTTTGCAACACCCATAGACTAGTCACAGTATGAGATTGTAAGAGTAGTTTATCAGTTGTTTGTGAGACATTTCAAAACTATGCTTTGCACTGTAACTTATACCTACACTAAGTTGTAATGATTTTTATGTTGCTCACAATTAGTTCACTATATATATAATTCAGAACATTTTTCTGACATTAAATGTGCCTGAATCAGGTGTTACTGCCAAGATTGGAATGAAAGGCTGCAGGATATATGAAGATGTGATACAAGATGGGCTTACAGTCTACACATGACTTAAAATGGACAGAGGTGAAAGAATGGCAAGAGGTGAAAGAATGTGCAAGACATGGCAATATCATAGGCAGTAATGTCTTTGGCAATTTGGTGAAGTGCAGTTGTGGCTATCATCAGCAGGTATGCTTTTTGTTAATTAAAGTTGGCGGTTGTTTATACCTATCATTCTAGATATAGCTACTGTTCCTGGCTGATAATAGAGTGTGCTGAAGTGCCCATCAAAAGCCGTTGCAAACAAGTATGAATGCTTTTAATGTACCTCAGATTTTAAAACTGTAACTACTTGAAGTGTTGCTGCTGTCCCAGTAGAGGTGCCAGCAGAACCAACCAGGACCTAGTTACCTTCAATTGATGTATCTATGATAGTTTAAATTTAAACCCATGTACTGTATTATTCCATGTTTTTTGTTTTCTTTACACACATACTAATTGCATATATTTTTACAGATCGGGCCATGACAGGGCCGTTAAGGCCACGGGTCGTGTCAGAACGACCGGCAACAACCCCATAACAATCCAGCACCTACTGACCGAACTGCCCAGCTAGGTGTGCTTTAAAAAGACTGACTGTTGGCGCCACGACAGAGCCTCCAGGTGGAAGGGCCTTGCAAGGAACCTGCGCAAGTCAGGTCCGCGACCAAGCTGATATACAACTGCCCCCAGTTGACGAAACGACAGTTATTTAGTGGTAAGGAAGGTTATACTGTCAAGGCACCAACCAGCAACGCGCAGAGAGACGTGCTAAGGCGCCCAAGCAGCGTCGCCAAGTTCAGGTTAAAGACCTGGCGAACGGGACCCTGTTTAGGTCCATCTATAGATGTTTTTAAATTGTTATGTGTTATATTTTGTGCCCTGTGTTCTCGTATTAGTTGTCGCATATTATTTGTATTAAGTGCAATTTTTGGGTGCTTGTCGAACGATTGCAGTTTGCTTTTGTAAACAATATACAGTAAAAAATTTGCAAATGCGTTTGGTGATTGGTTACAGGGAACATTTAATGAGACAAAGTCACGTATGAATCAAAAAAACTTGTTGTGTTCGTTGTGGGCTAAAAGCGGGTCGATGTAAGTGACAAAAATAACATACAACTTAGGTTATTGTCACATATAAATGCAAAAGGAAATTGTCACGCTAGTGGATCGCAGTAAGCAAATATGCAAAGAAAGGGGTCCAGCCGTAGGCCAACAAATATACAAATAGAATCAAAAACCAAATTAAAATTGGCGTGTTTAAGTTAATTTAAATTTTAGCATTTCAAATTTAAATAAATTAATAGCATAAAGTTGTAAAGCGGAGGAAGTTATTAGCACAAGGTTGCAAGATATCAACCCCGAATATGCCTTAAACTTCCTGTTCCGGCCTTAGCGGCGCAATCTCTTGCCCCTTTTCTTTTGCCCCCTTTCCGGCTACGTCTTGCCCCCTTTAGGTAGAAGATTGCGTCCCAGCTTGGCCCTTTAACTGCAACCCATCTTCCCAAAATTTGGAACATTTGGGATTTTTGAAACATTTGGGATTTTAGGGATTCCTATTGGTTCATTTGCCCCGTGCCCGCTTGACCGTGACCGACACTTGCGCGAAACTCAAAATCCAGGTACCTGTGTCAATGAACAGGTTTTTATGCCTTTTTTTGGCTTTCCTAAGCCGGAATAGTTGTGTTTTGTAGTAAACTGTTTGATGAAAATGGCCAATGCTCAAGAAAACCTTGATTTTGCCGAGATTACTGCAGACGGGAAACTTTACATTGAGTTTTGTCCCAAGTTGCAGCAGGTGTCGGTAATTACCGCCAGACGGTAATAATCACTTAGTCGTGGCCCCTGCTGATGCTTAAGTTGTCAACCAGGAAAGACTTTATCATGTCACTATGGACACTGCACCAAAAGGTATGTTGCAACAGTTTGGAAACTCGGTTGAAAGCATGTTTGCTGTATGACTGTAAGTTTAGCTTTGATGGAACTGTTTTTACAAGCTCTGTTCAGCCAGTTAAGGTTTTTCCTGTCAACTTCATTACTGAGAACAATAACTATTACTCGCCAATATGAATGATCATGGGGTCACCTATTTTAGAGACATTTTAAAGCTAGACTCTACATTCATACACAGGTGTAACTTGGTAGTATGCTCACTATTTGTTTGGCCAGTCAAGTTTTTGCTGTTTAATTTAAGGTTGCAAGCTCTTGTTGTAGAATATTTTGCAACAATAATGTGTATGCGGATGGATGAGAGGCTAACATAGGCAGTTGTTTTGCAACACCCATAGACTAGTCACAGTATGAGATTGTAAGAGTAGTTTATCAGTTGTTTGTGAGACATTTCAAAACTATGCTTTGCACTGTAACTTATACCTACACTAAGTTGTAATGATTTTTATGTTGCTCACAATTAGTTCACTATATATATAATTCAGAACATTTTTCTGACATTAAATGTGCCTGAATCAGGTGTTACTGCCAAGATTGGAATGAAAGGCTGCAGGATATATGAAGATGTGATACAAGATGGGCTTACAGTCTACACATGACTTAAAATGGACAGAGGTGAAAGAATGGCAAGAGGTGAAAGAATGTGCAAGACATGGCAATATCATAGGCAGTAATGTCTTTGGCAATTTGGTGAAGTGCAGTTGTGGCTATCATCAGCAGGTATGCTTTTTGTTAATTAAAGTTGGCGGTTGTTTATACCTATCATTCTAGATATAGCTACTGTTCCTGGCTGATAATAGAGTGTGCTGAAGTGCCCATCAAAAACCGTTGCAAACAAGTATGAATGCTTTTAATGTACCTCAGATTTTAAAACTGTAACTACTTGAAGTGTTGCTGCTGTCCCAGTAGAGGTGCCAGCAGAACCAACCAGGACCTAGTTACCTTCAATTGATGTATCTATGATAGTTTAAATTTAAACCCATGTACTGTATTATTCCATGTTTTTTGTTTTCTTTACACACATACTAATTGCATATATTTTTACAGATCGGGCCATGACAGGGCCGTTAAGGCCACGGGTCGTGTCAGAACGACCGGCAACAACCCCATAACAATCCAGCACCTACTGACCGAACTGCCCAGCTAGGTGTGCTTTAAAAAGACTGACTGTTGGCGCCACGACAGAGCCTCCAGGTGGAAGGGCCTTGCAAGGAACCTGCGCAAGTCAGGTCCGCGACCAAGCTGATATACAACTGCCCCCAGTTGACGAAACGACAGTTATTTAGTGGTAAGGAAGGTTATACTGTCAAGGCACCAACCAGCAACGCGCAGAGAGACGTGCTAAGGCGCCCAAGCAGCGTCGCCAAGTTCAGGTTAAAGACCTGGCGAACGGGACCCTGTTTAGGTCCATCTATAGATGTTTTTAAATTGTTATGTGTTATATTTTGTGCCCTGTGTTCTCGTATTAGTTGTCGCATATTATTTGTATTAAGTGCAATTTTTGGGTGCTTGTCGAACGATTGCAGTTTGCTTTTGTAAACAATATACAGTAAAAAATTTGCAAATGCGTTTGGTGATTGGTTACAGGGAACATTTAATGAGACAAAGTCACGTATGAATCAAAAAAACTTGTTGTGTTCGTTGTGGGCTAAAAGCGGGTCGATGTAAGTGACAAAAATAACATACAACTTAGGTTATTGTCACATATAAATGCAAAAGGAAATTGTCACGCTAGTGGATCGCAGTAAGCAAATATGCAAAGAAAGGGGTCCAGCCGTAGGCCAACAAATATACAAATAGAATCAAAAACCAAATTAAAATTGGCGTGTTTAAGTTAATTTAAATTTTAGCATTTCAAATTTAAATAAATTAATAGCATAAAGTTGTAAAGCGGAGGAAGTTATTAGCACAAGGTTGCAAGATATCAACCCCGAATATGCCTTAAACTTCCTGTTCCGGCCTTAGCGGCGCAATCTCTTGCCCCTTTTCTTTTGCCCCCTTTCCGGCTACGTCTTGCCCCCTTTAGGTAGAAGATTGCGTCCCAGCTTGGCCCTTTAACTGCAACCCATCTTCCCAAAATTTGGAACATTTGGGATTTTTGAAACATTTGGGATTTTAGGGATTCCTATTGGTTCATTTGCCCCGTGCCCGCTTGACCGTGACCGACACTTGCGCGAAACTCAAAATCCAGGTACCTGTGTCAATGAACAGGTTTTTATGCCTTTTTTTGGCTTTCCTAAGCCGGAATAGTTGTGTTTTGTAGTAAACTGTTTGATGAAAATGGCCA